>NW_024070201.1:68244815-68543460 GCF_014754425.2 Oryx dammah
CTCTTTCTTGGTATCTCTACGCATCTCATTCAGCCAGAACAGAACCCCACACCATGCTCTCTGGGGCGCTCTTTCTTGGTATCTCTACGTATCTCATTCAGCCAGAACAGAACCTCACGCCATGCTCTCTGGGCGCTCTTTCTTGGTATCTCTACGTATCTCATTCACCCAGAACAGAACCTCACGCCATGCTCTCTGGGGCGCTCTTTCTTGGTATCTCTATGTATCTCATTCAGCCAGAATGCCTGACTAGAGGTTAAAGTTACTTTCATCTATATAAATGTACATAGCAAAACAAACACTAAAATGGTTTGTTTTTGTTTTTGTTTTGACGCATATTAAAGGAAATGTCATTTTGTCCTTATCTCTCCTATAAAAACTTAGTTATTGTATCTTTAAAAAGGTCAAGCTTTTCTTCTCCCTATATTTCTAAAGAAAGCTTCAAATGCCTTTGACCTTGAACTAATTGTTTTACCTTTCTGTGTCTCAGTTTGTCTGTTTTAAGTATCATCATTCCTAACACGGCAGCTGTTCCCTTCATGGTGGTGAGGTGAAAATTACTTTCTCATGTTCAAAATCAGAGTCACCTTCAAAACTCCCCCCGACACACACCCACACTTTCCTCCATTTGCCAGGCTCTCCAGTTCCCTGCGGGTAACCATCTTTTGGCACGTGTCTCTTCCTGCACAGACCACCTGCTTTCACTCCATTCAGACTCTGAATACCCTGCCCTGGTCCCAGACTATTTTTCAGTACCTGGCCTTCCTGTCCTTCAGTGGAGCCCCTCACAGCTGATGCCGCTCTGAACCCGCTGGTCGTTGAAAACAGCAGGGAATGTTTACTGAGTACCTACTATGTGTTAGGCCCTGGGCTAAGCATCTGACCTGCACTGTCATGTAATTACAGCTCCAGTGACTGACATGCCCACATTCAGAGACTCTCATTAGCTTCTTGATTATATGTACATTCTTCACTCTCTAGATTGGGACCCTAATGTTGTCTGCTGTTTATCATTTAATGATCTCATGCAAGATGTGTACTCTCAAATGCTTCCATCTCCTCATCTGGTCAAGTAAGGAAAAAGCAATACAGCTTCATAAGGTTATTGTAAGGTTTGTTGTCTGCTGCACAGTTTGGCATTTGGGGTCAGGTGATTCTTTGGCGGGGGCGGGGGGGGGGGGGGGTGGTCCATGCATTCCAGGATGTTTCGCAGCATCCCTGGCCTCTCTCCACTAGATGGCAGTATCACCCTCCCTTCTCCGCCCCCACCCCATCCCTCCCACCCCCATTTTAGAAATCAATGTGTCTCCTGATCATCTTCTCAGTACAAACATATTGAAAACTAGGGGATTGGAATGAATAAATTAGGTATTCTTAGATGCTAGAGATAAACAGGCCCTTTCAGTCTCTTAGATCTTGGGAATTCCTTGTATGTTCCCTACTTCTCAGCTTAACCAGAGGACTTGTAGTTCCTCCTACACGAGTCCTCCATTTTTCTGCCTCCTTGCTTTGTGGCTCTTGCCACTGATAACACTCTCCTATGCTGTCTCTACCTTGCAAACTATAACCCATCCCAAATACTTCTGCAGAAATTTCACCTAAATTTTCCTAACTGAATTATAGTTTTCTCCCTAAAGACATTTACTCTTTATCTTTGTTCCTCAATCATTCTGCTATATTACACGGTCATTGGTGTAATTGTAAGTCTCCAGTTGGAACTGAAAACTCCACGAGAATGAGATTCTTTGTTGTTGTTGTTGTTTTTGCCCTTTTATCCACAGTAGAAGTGAACATAATTTCCAGCATATATTATTTGCTTGTTAAATGTTTGTTAAATTGAATTTAGAGTACTGAAGAAATAAATGATTGATTACAAGGCAACGCCTCCAAATGTTCAAGCAAACTAAAAAATGTTAGAGAAAAACTTAAAATTGTATCCAGATGCTTGTTCAAATAATCGGATAATTGAGCCAATAGAGGTTTATTGTTTAAATGACTCATGCAACCGCCTTGGTTCTCTGTTTCTCTTTGCACGTGTACGAACAGCTGACAAAGAATTATAGTTGTCATTTGAAAACTATTAAGTAATTTGCCTACTGATGGAATCCATATTCTTCTGCTAGAAACAGAATTTATCAAATAAAGGAGATACAAACAAATTTACATTACTGCTTTGTTAAGAGGGAGGGTCAAGGAGTCAACAGCCTCTGTGGAATGATGCAAGGTGCAAAGCGAAATGGGACCTGTTTTTCTGCCTCTTCCTGTTGTCTTAGAACAAAGCATCCCCTCCCCCTGCCCATAACAGGCAAGCACACGTACACGTACACACACACACATACACACACACACACGTGTGCACAGAGTTTGGTAGGTGAAATGGTAGGTGAAATTCTTTGCTCTCTAGGAATTTGAAACCTACACAAACTTATACACAGCCATTGGTATGTGATACGCTTGTGATAAAGTAGAAAAGACACTGATCTTCACTGTGGGAAACATGAATTCAAGGTTACCATTCCATACGACCACTTAACAGCACTGTGACTGTGTTAGGTTGAATGATACCCACCCGCCCCCCTCCCTGCTCAGGAGTCCTACATCCTAATCCCCAGAAACTGTGGATATGTTGCCTCATGAGGTAAATGGGACCTCACTGATGGGATGAGTCAAGGAGTTGATATTGGATTATCCAGGAGGGCCCCAATAAGAGTAAGGCAGGTTAAAATAACAGAGAGGGGGATGTGAATATATTATACTGCTGTCTCTGAAGAAAGAACCAGGGGCCACGAGTCAAGACCACTGGAAGCTAAAAAAAAAGTCAGGAGATGAACTCTTGCCTGGAGCCTCCAAAAGGAAAGACACCTTGCTAACACCCAGATTTTATCCCCTGGAGCCTGGGTTTAGATTTCTGAGCTCTAGAAACATTTGTTGTTGTTCAATTGCTCAGTCGTGTCTGACTCCCTGCGACCCCATGGAGTACAGCATGCCAGGCTTCCCTGTCCTTCACTGTCTCCCAGAGTTTGCTCAAACTCATGTCCATTGAGTTGGTGATGCCATACAACCATCTAGTACTCTGTCACCCCTCTTTCTCCTCTTGCCCTCAATCTTTCCCAGCATCAAGGTCTTTTTCAATGAGTCGGCACTGATGGCATCAGGTGGCCAAAGAACTGGCGTTTTAGCTTCAGCATCAGTCCTTCCAATATTCAGGGTTGATTTCCTTTAGGATTGACTGCTTTGATCTCCTTGCTGTCCAAGGGACTCTTGAGAGTTTTCTCCAGCCCCACAGTTCAAAAGCATCAATTCTGTGGTGCTCAGCCTTCATTGTGGTCCAAGTCTTATATCTGTACATAAGATATTTGTGTTGTTTTAAGCCACTAAGTTTGTGGTTCTTTGGTACAGCAGCCATAGGAGTCTATAACAGTGAACTTGATTCACTCTTCTATCTCTTTAAGCCTCAGTACCTAAATGTCTAAAATTTGGGCAATATCTGTGTAACCAGATTATTTGGGTGACATAAAATTTAAAGTAGTAGACATTGTTTACTTTAGACATTTTAAGTGAAGTCACTCAGTCGTGTCCGACTCTTTGCGACCCCATGGACTGTAGCCTACTATGCTCCTCTGTCCATGGGATTTTCCAGGCAAGAGTACTGGAATGGGTTGCCATTTCCTTCTCCAGAGGATCTTCCTGACCCAGGGATCGAACCCAGGTCACCTGCACTGTAGGCAGACGCTTTACCGTCTGAGCCACCCCATGTTTTAATTATTCCTTTTTCCAGGTCTTAAGGCTCAGACACTCAGATAGGTTTGACCACCTCATACAGTTATGCGGTAAAGTAGCCTGATGGGCTGCAGTTCACAGAGTTGCAGAGAATCGGACATGACTTGGCCACTGAGCGTGCAGCAAATAACTTGACCAATCCATCAAAAGAATTGGTTGTGAGAAGGCAGGTCTCTCAAGGCATGCCAACCACAAAATGTTTTACAAGGACAATAAGGAAGGAACTTGATCCATTGAGGTTGCCAAAATAATGTAAACCTATAGTTGTTTGGGGATTTCTTGGCCACCATGTAGGAGAGACTGTCTGAGAAAAATGCTAGCAGTGATGAGAACAGAGTTATGAGATTAACAGTGATAGATTTCACATACTACCTATGGAGTACTTAGATTTACCCATGGCTTAAACTACATGATCTTGACTTTAGCAAAAATGTGCTAGATAAAATAGGCATGATCCATAAGAGAAAAAAAAATAATAAATAGGACTTCATCAGAGTTAAAAGCTTCGACTCTTAAAACGGCACTTTTTTTTTTAAGATAAGGGAAAGATAAGCTACAGAATGGAAGAAAATATTTACAAATCTCACAAAAGATATAACCAGAATACATAAAGAACTCACAAAACTGAATAAGGAAACAGACAACTCTAACAAGAATAATGGCAAATAAACCATAAGCCATAAAGATGCCAAGTAAGCATGTTAAAAGATGCTCAGCATCATTAGTGATTAGGGAAATGCAAGTTAAAAACCAACATGAGATACTACACTCCTATTAAAATGACTAAGATCAGTAAGTGTTGGCAAGAAAGAGAGGGGTCTAGAACTATCAATCACTGCTGGTAGGACTGTAAAATGGTAGGAGAGTTTGGTACCATAAGATCCAACCGCTCTACTGAGTATTTATGCAAAAAAATGAAAGCATGGGTCCATACAAAGATTTGTTAACCAATGTTCATAGTATCTTTAATTGTGATAGCTAAAAACTGGAAATAATCCAAATGCACATCAAAACCTGAATGAATAAGCAAACTGCAGTATAAATATATAATGGAATATTACTCACCAATAAAAAGCACTGCACTTTTGAGACAAAATGATGTGAATAAATATGAGAATGAGAATAAATATGAGAATATATGACTTCCCTGGTGGCTCAGACGGTAAAGCATCTGTCTACAATGTGGGCGACCAGGGTTCGATCCCTGGTTTGGGAAGATCCCTTGGAGAAGGAAATGGCGAGCCACTCTAATACTATTGTACTCATGACTGAGCGACTTCACTTTCAGTTTCACTTTCATTGCCTGGAAAATCCCATGGACAGAGGAGCCTGGTAGGCTACAGTCCATGAGGTCGCAAAGAGTTGGACACGACTGAGCGACGTTACTTTCACTTTGAGACAAAATGATGTGAATAAATATGAGAATAATTATGAAAAGAATGTGGATTTAAAAATTACATACTGTATGATTCCTTTTACATAAAACTCCAGCAAATAAAAGTGAATCTGTAATGACAGAAAAAAGATCAAGAATGGCTTGGGAGCACGTTGGAGGAGAAGAGTCAGAATACAAGGAGGACAAAAGAGAACATCAGGAAAATTTAGGGGTGATGGATAAGCTTATTATCGTGATTATCATGATTGTGGTGATCGTTTGACAGTGTTTACATAAGCCCAGGCTTATGGTATTGCATTTTTCAAATATGTCCAGTTTATTGTTTACCAATTATACCTCAAAAGTGTGGAGAGAAAATAAATGGGAAGGGAGAAATCAAATGAATAATGCAAGGAAGGGCATAGTTGCAATCTGGGCACAGCAACTGCTGCCACGTGTTCAGATCATAGAGGATATAACAACAGAGGAAGTTGTCATAAGCGTGTGAATAGCAAGGTAGGTAAGAGCAGAATTCTGAAGTCAGACTCCCTAAGTTCAAACCCTGACTTTGCCACTTGCTAACTATGTGACCTTGGATGATTAATTTTTCTTAGTTTGTTCATATTAGAAAACAGAGGGGCTTCCCTGGCGGTCCAGTGGCCAAGATTCCATGCTCCCAATGCAGGGGGTCCAGGTTTGACCCCTGGTCAGAGAACTAGATCCCACAGGGCGCAACTAAAAGTTTGCGTGTCACATCTAAAGATCCGCATACTGCAATGCAGGTCGGGCGCAGCCAAAAGCAAATAAACATAAAAAAAGAGAGAGAGAGAGAAGAAAATGGAAATAAAAATGGTACCAGCCTCAGAGGGTTATTTTGAGGGTTAAATAAATATGCAAACTTAATATATGCCAAGTTGAGACATATAAATTATCCCATGCAACATGACATGGTTATAATAATTTGGGCCATTCCTGTTATTGTTTTTTAGCAGTTGTGTTGAGATATAACCCACATACCATGCAATTCACTCATTTAAACGGACGATTCATTTGTAACATTTTGTCTCAACAAGAACCTCTTACCCGTTAGTGGTCAGGTCACTCCCATCTTCCTCCCTTGCCTCTGGCAACCACTAATCAGCTTTCTGTTTCTGTAGATTTGCTTAATCTGTATTCAAATTGATATCGAACTATATCCATATCATATTCATATTCAACATTCCATATAAATGGAATCATACCATATGTCACCTTTTATGTCTGTGTTTTTCCACTCAATATAATGTTTTCAAGTTTCATCTATGTCATAGAATACAGCAGAACTTCATTCATTTTGTGGCTAAATACTTTTCCATTGTGTGGATGTAGCATCCTTTATTCCAGTTATTATTATAGAATGAAGTGTTTTTGACCAAAGGGAAAGGGAGAAGGAAGGAGCAGAAGTGTGTTCTTAGTACTGCCCAGAAGCCCAGGAACAACAGTTATATTTGACTAGAGAAAAAAGAAAGACTGGTGAAGGAAGAACACTGAACATTTCACAAACACATGTCAGCGACTCACACATTTCCTTAGGGCTGGCACCCCCAGAAGTCCAAGGAATAACAGGTGACTCATTTATGCTATATAGAGGCAACTGAAAGAAGAAATTCCTGCTTTCTTACTCCCTAGTTCTGTTAGTGTGGGCAAGTCGCTTCACTCCTTGAAATGTCAGTTTGCTCCAGTCAACTTCCCGCCCCTCCATTCATCCCCTCCAGCCCTGGGCTTCCTCCCAGCCCCCTTGTGAGCATCATATCTTATGAAGGCAAAAGTATTTTGTTAACCAGGACATATTTTTTAAAGTAAAAACCTGCTTCCATAGTACAGTGTGCTAGAGGCATTTTGAAATGTTTTCTGATAAGCAAAAAATGCTCTATAGAGCCCTGAATTTCTTAGGCATTGATAGATAAGTAAAGAAGAAATCAGAAGACAAATCATGACCCAGCTAGTCATTGCAATTAGTTAAAAATGTTCTGATAGATGCTGACGCCCTGGCAGGTAGGACTCTATTCTCTTAATGTTTACTTTGTTCCACATTGTTTGCCACAATTTCCAGGATATGGTGACATCTCAATATACATATTTTTAAAGAAAAACCCGAATTGCATATTACTGTGCATCAATTAATGTGTGCTTTATTTTCAATGAGACAGTAAAGAGGTATTATTGATAGTAGTAACCTAGCTTATGTTTAACGAACATGTACTGTGTGTCTACGAGTATGCTAAGTTCCTTATATGCAAAACCCTGCTGTATAGAGGATCCGAAGACAAGAGAAATAAGTAACTGTTTCAAGTTTTAAAAGTAATTTGCAAAGCTGGGGCTTCACCGCAGTTTGATTTAAAGCCAAAATCCTTGAAAAGGAGGGCTCCCCAGGTGGGGCTAGTGATAAAGAACCCGTCTGCCAAGGCAGGCGACACAAGAGAGAGAGATTTGATCCTTGGGTCAGGAAGATCCCCCAGAGACAGAAATGGCAACCCACTCCAGTGTTCTTGCCTGGAGAAAATCCCATGGACAGAGGAACCTGGTGAGTTACAATCCATAGGGTCGCAAAGAGTTGGACACAACTGAAGTGACTTAGCACATATTCATCCTTGAAAAGGATTTCAGTTTACTTTTTTTTTTCGCTAGAGTTAAGTGTAATCATTACATATTATCTCACGTACAAAGGGTTTTAGAGTCTAAAGAAAGGATCTGGAGAGGGTGTCTTGTTTTGCCTTTTGTTTAGACTCCACTTAAAAATATTCTGAAAAGCACACATATCAACACTGCTCTCTGAGCCTCCCTAACTGGTTCGCCTGCGCCATCGCCTAATTCAAATTACACTCCTTGAAGACACTGAGGACTCTTCGAATCCTTTGTGTCATCCTCTCTGCCCAAATCGAAAATGTCTCCATACTCTGTGCCACCATACTTTACTCTGTCACTTTTCCCCAAAACTTTTCAAAACTCAATTCATCCATGAAATCCGTGATCAAGGCGGAAGCCACCCAGACATTCTGTTAATATCTTCAGTGTGATTGATATTTCTCTCCTGCAGCGTGGCAAGAAAGCATATGCGTATATGTGGGCAAGCATATATATCTTTATGTTAATGTGCATCTGTTCCTCTCATCTCTACCATATACTATTAAGATATTAAGCTCCTCGGGTCTGTCCCTGCTCCCCTCCACAGAGGAGAACTTGAATTCACCTGGGTCACCACAGTGTCTAGCTCCCTGGCCTGATATACATGTGCAATAAACATTTACTGAATGAGTGAGTGAGTGGGTGAGTGCTCCACGTGGCAGTGCAACCTTGAAGGGAAATCTTACCTGGCACACAGAGAAAATAAGATCATGTATAAATTAACCGCAAATAGCTTGTCTTCTCGGATATTTTATTTTTAAGTATTCTTAGCTGAAAGGTGCTGTGGAACAGCTGAGACTTCGCAGGTAATTTTCATTTCACCTCTGTTTCCCAAATAGTTACCACTTAGCAAATATACCACCCTTAGAGTGTGCTTTTCCCCCTTCAGTTATGATACTACCATACAATTCTATAAGCTTTGGACATCTTTCCATTTTAAAGCTATGGAGATCTTTCATATAATGTTATTAATATTTGTGTGTGTGTGTGTGTGTGTTGTGTGTATGCTCAGTCTATCAGTCGTGTCTGAGTGTTTGTGACCCCATGGACTGTAGCTCATAAGGCTCCTCTGTCCATGGGATTTCCCAGGCAAGACTATTGGAGTGGGTTGTCATTTCCTTCTCTAGGGGATTCTTCCCAATCCAGGGATCCAACAGCAATCTCCTGCGTCTCCTGCATTGCCAGGAGAATTCTTTCCCACTGAGCTACACCTGGGAAGCCCCCAGCAAGTGCCCTTGGCAAGTGCCAATCTGTAGTTGACACCCTCTTTTGTTACTAAAAGAAGAAGAAGAAGAATATCTGAAACATCTAAAGTCTGAGCCCTGTGGGCCTCTGGCCTGGTTAAATCTGATGTCAGTCTGATTTATTAATTAACAGTAATAATGTTAATTATCACTGTTGCTTCAAACAACGGTCACCATAAATAGACATTGTAATGTGTTCAGTTCTACACAGAGTCAGGAGAGCTGCCAAAGTTTAAGAAACATACAGCCTAGATTTTAGTCCCAGCTTCACCTCCTTTCTATTTGAATGGCCTTGAACACTTACTTAACTTCTCTCCCCCTCAATATCTCTGTCTTTGAAATGAAGGTAGAAAGGGTGCTTGAGGATTCATTGAGATAATTCCTGTGAAGGAGCTTGGTTCCAGGAAGTCATTCCTCCATTACCGTTACCAGCCATTATTTTAATAGTAATGATTAAGATAAGAGGTTCCCATTCAAAACCTCTTAGCAGAGAAATTCCTAATCTTTCATGGCCCCAACACAGCTTCATCCAAGAATGCTAAGTGGAAAGTGATTTCCAGGGAGCTTAAATTTACAAGGCTGCTCCTGCCTTAGCCTTAACTGCAAAGGACGCTTTCTTTACCCCAGGATCACTAACTACTCCATGCAGGCAGTACGACAGTGGTTCTTGTGGACAAAAAACGTTGCCTGCCCTTTCTTGTACACAACAAATGTTGCCCTGCATCAAGCCATCAGCCACTGCAGTCACCCCCAAATGGTGAACCCTTAGGGAAATTCGAATGGAGAAAAATAGAATATTGGTCTTAGATAGTTAAAATGCATATCGAAGGGATAATTTTGATGAGCCCAGACTCTTGCATCTTCCTATACATAGAAAAGCATGAAAAGAATTTATTTGAGATATCTGATTTTTACGATTAGCAGTAATCTCTGGATGATGAAATATATTTTTTATTTTATTTTTTCTAGGAAAATCTCCGGTAGAATGCTCTTCCTCCTTTTACCTCTTTGGAACAGTTCCTCAGAGCTACCTGAGAGGCTGATTCCTGGGCTAGAGTCCTCAGTAAGTTCCTCAAATGAAACATCACTGTCAACTTTTAGATTTTTTTGGTTTTCCTTTTTGGTCGATATTTCAATATTCTAGAAGGGGCAGTGCCAACAATCTGGATGAAAGGAGAGACGGCTTAAAGGGCATTAGCTGGGGCATTTAGTTGCTTCCAAATATTGGATGGTGGTTCTACAAGGGCTCAAATCTCCCAAGCAGGACTCAGTGGGGCCCCTTTCTTGTGTACTTTACAAGCTTGAAGGACTGTGAATTTGTCATCTTCTTCACTGCCACTCATGCACTCCTTTCACTGAGAATCAGGTAAGTTCCACAGCAGAAATCATCTTGGCTTTACCCTGTTACCGAGTACATGTATTACTGCCTTCCTCTTTCAGTCATCCTCAATGCCTCCTTTCAATCCCCTAGCCCTGGGAGGCGTATCTCTGTCTTGTTTAATCCTATTTGTAAATGACAACTGGTTTTGTTTAGTTTTAAGTTCCCCTCCCTCATGCTTTTTAATCATATTGTTAATGGCCGCAATCCCTCAAATCTGACATACAGCAACAGTGAAGAGATGCTACCACTTATAAACTAGGACAATAGGAATCACAGCTCAGCCCCATTTCCAGGAAAACATGATAAATCCACAGATTCACTTCTTTTCAAGGCTCCCTTCTGGAGTAAAAACAGTATGGATTATAAAGATGTAGTATGTGTGTATGGTTTTTTCATAGAGGTAGAGGGTCTTGTCTTACCCTTTGAAGAACTTTTCCCTTAATCTGCCATTTATTTTATTCTCTCAAATTGTATACTTACATGTCTATTTATTTCTATTAAAAACCAATATATAAAAAAATAAGCCATAATCCTATCACTCAGATTCTTTTTATACATATACAGCACATAACGTATATGTAACATATAATTATTGATGTCACTCTTGCATAAATTCCTGTAATCAGATTTCTAAATTGCTACTGTATTGTGAATATGTCTCATGTCTATATATGTAGAGCAGCAGCATCATTGCTAATGACTGAATAGTGGTTTATTACATCAACAGATCAATAGGCCATATTATAATAAATCCTTTGTTTTTCAGACATTTGGGTTGTTTCCCATAGATTGCACCTATTTATATTGCTGCAAAGATTATGCATGTACATATATCTATATTCATTTGTTCAGTGATTTCTTTAAGATAAGTCTTAGAAAAGAAAATATCAGGTCAGGGGCAGGCACATTTTAAAGACTTCTGACAACATGCCATGTTAGTCTCCAGAAAGTGACATCAAGTTACACTATCAACAATTTTATAAAACACTATCTCTCTACACTCTTGCCACTACTGGGTGTTTTAACTCAATTTTTAATTTAAAGATGGTAGGAGGAGGCATCCCATAGGGCTTGAAATCTCCCTGAATAAGGCTACATAAGATTTATGGTGTAAAGATTTGTTAACCAGGGCCTGAGTCATGGGAATGTGGGCATGCTTTTTCTATAACCATGAATTCCATGAGTCAGATCTAATAACTATTTCAGTCACGATCAATACTGCCCAAAGAGACAACCCAAACTGGAAAAAAAAAAAAAAAAACAAAAAAAAGCTGTGTACTTTTTATCCAAAAATTCCCATGGATGTGATAATAGCAAATATCCTTCTAGTTCTCTTTAGATTGGGGCAATAATATTGTTTCACTTGAAATTACATTTTAGACATGGGAATGTAATTTATAGATATATTTCCAGGAATAAGAGGAATTCTATCTGTTCTTAAATAAAATGCCAATCATCAAGGAACAGCCACTCTAACTTAACCCATGTAGATATCTACTTTTTGTATATGAATCACAAACCTGACAAGGCTATTTGGAAATTTACTGGTTCCAATCTGTTGCTCTGTTCATATAACCACCTTTCAGAAGACAATAATTCTCAGTCCTTCTATTAGCAAGGAGAAATCAGAAATGAGTACTGGTAGGCCAATTCTTAATAACATTTCCAAATGGGACAAAAGTATGTATGCCAGCGTTTATACACAATACATAGGGAAGAGCTGTAGTAGTTAATCAAAGGAATGGTTGGATTTTCTAATCTCCCCTAAGATTTTAATGTTTTTGCAAAAGATTCTTGGAAAATTTCCCTAAATACTCAAAAGTCCTAAGGAACTCATATCCATTCATTTTACTAACTGACTCAAAATCTGATTAGAAACTTCACAAATCTCAAGATAAAATTAAAATTAGAATACTACCACTATAATCTGATTTTATTTTGCTGTGATTTATTGGTGCCCAGGAATCAGGTAGCCTTGAACTTCTGAGATAAATTCTTTAAGATAAATCTATCAGGGATCGATAGTAGTTTCCTCTTAAGTTACCTGTGTCTTTTTGTCTTATGTTTTTTCATTTTGGTTTCCTAATACTATGCTAAAAGCCTGATGTATATAGGCTTTGAAGATATGGAGAAAGGGGAGAAAATTGGTATTGACTCATTTAAAAACAGATGGTTAAACATGTATATTTTGAAAAATTGTCTAATACACTGAATATTAATTATTCATTCCATCACTTTTTTCAACTAACATTTACTAAATATCAACAGTGAGTACATCTTTGGTTGAACTTAATCTGGAAGAATCTTGAGGTGTTAAATTAGGATTCTAAATTAAGATTTGCATTTGTTTCTTTCTGGAATAGGAAGCCCTACTGACCTAAGACTTCTTTATCCCTCTTTAAAGGTTTTTTGTTTGTGAAAGATTTTTAGGTTTGGGTACCCCAGTAAATTTCATTTTTATATGTCCTTACTTGTTCTGTTCTCTCTTTAAGCATAAGATTTTTAATTCTAGGGGAACTACTTGATGTCATACATTCAAGCTTACATAAAATTTGCAGAAATACAACTTTTGAGTGTCAGGTTAAAAGGTTGATCAACTGGTAGTCCCTTGACATTTTTAAAGAATATACCCAAAAGGCATTTGCTAATAATCAACTTTCTAAATGTCACTATAGCACATATATTTTTGTAATTACCTATGTTAATAGGTGATACACACTTTGTGCTGTAAGGTGGTGTGTAATAAATATGACTAAATAAAAACTCCTTCATCTGGAGGATAGCCCTATCTCATATTTGATTATTGTTAATTAATCATGATTAATTATTCTCCATGATATGTATTCTGGGTGGAGTGGCAAATCCAGAAGACCACTGTTCCATCATTGAAGATAAAATTATCCAATCCATATGGATTCTTTTGCTATTCCTGTATAACCCAGGGCAGGACAAATCACTAAAATCTGACCAAATTACATGAACAAAATAAATCAAAATTGTCTTGCATAATCTTGAATCTCAGATGAAGAATTATCAATATGAAAGGAACAGGATTTGTTCATTCTAGAAGCACCATCCAGTTGAAAATATTAAGTGGGTACTGCTGCTAAGACCTTCCACAAATACTTGTCTTGGTTTATGGCCCTATACAAAATGTATTATTTTACTTTTCTTCAAGCTTATGATTTTTTCCCTTTAATTACAAGAAATTCCCTTTCCTTGGTTTTGTTTTTACCAACAAATACATGCAACGGACAGATGATATATTAAATTATAATTACAATTCCCATTGATACAAGTCCACTGAAAAGTAGTTAAGCTCACTTACTACCTAGATAAACTATTTCCTTCATACCATCTTCACAGAATGATTAAAGAGTATGCCTAAAGATTTTAAAATTACTATATGCATGTAATGGGCTTTTTAAAAATAGCTAAAACCACAAATGCCGGCAGTCTATCATATTTGCTCTATGATGATACAGACCACATGTCCATTGTGCTTCTGATAATACATGATGTCTAATAGGCAGTTGGCAAAATTTCTGCTTAGAATCTGGCTTCTTCTCCATCGCAATGCTATGGCTATTTCCATCGCTCAGGAGGGATTCTCTTAGTATTCCACTAGGTTAACAAAATCCTCATGCAAACTTTGAAGAGCCCTTCCTTTTCTTAGCAGGAGTCTCCTATTTTTCAATAGTATTAGGGAAGGATACTTATTCTGTAGTTCTACTTTATTTCTCCATGTGAAAAAAAAAAAAACTCCATTATCTTAGCTATTCTTACTTCTCTTTACTCATCTTACTCTCTCCTTTTTTGGTTATTAGAATTGCTTATGTGATTGGTGAATTGGGCAGCCAGATTTTATCAGTTGTACTTTAACACATTCTTTCACTTTCCTCTTTAGGATGGGATATTTACACATAGATATACTCATCCTTGCTTCTCCACACTGGAAATTTTATAGGGCAGGCTGCCATGTCAGGGGAGCCTGCAGTTGCCCCAGACTTCCTGGAATAAATGGGTAAATCTATTCAATGTTGGGGTTAAATGTTAGGAATGTTTGTTGCACAATGAAACAACATTGATCCTCAGTGCAAAGAAATCAGTGCAAACATTTCATCAATGCAAAGAAATAGAGGAAAACAATAGAATGGGAAAGACTAGAAATCTTTTCAAGAAAATTAGGGGTACCAAGGGAACATGTCATGCAAAGATGGGCACAATAAAAGACAGAAACGGTATGGACCTAACAGAAGATATTAAGAAGAGGTGGCAAGAATACACAGAAAGAGAAAGTGAAGTCGCTCAGTCATGTCCGACTCTTTGTGACCGCATGGACTGTAGTCTACCAGGCTCCTCCATCCATGGGATTTTCCAGGCAAGAATACTGGAGTGGGGTGCCATTCGCTTCTCCAGGAGATCTTCCCAATCCAGGGATTGAACCCGGGTCTCTAGCACTGTAGACAGATGCTTTACCATCTGAGCCACCAAGAAGTACAAAAAAGATCTTAATGACCCAAATAACTAAGATGGTGTTATCACTCACCTAGAGCCAAACATCCTGGAATGTGAAGTCAAGTGGACCTTAGGAAATGTTACTATGAACAAAGCTAGTGGAGCGGATGGCATTCCAGTTGAGCTATTTCAAATCCTAAAAGATGATGCTGTGCAAATGCTGCACTCAATATGCCAGCAAATTTCAGGTTTCATTTCAATCCCAAAGAAAGGCGATGCCAAAGAATGCTCAAATTACCACACAATGGCACTCATCTCACAGGGTAGCAAAATAATGCTCAAAATTCTCCAAGCCAGGCTTCAACGGTATATAAACCATGAACTTCCAGATGTTCAAGCTGGATTTAGAAAAGGCAGAGGAACCAGAGATGAAATTGCCAACATCCACTGGATCATTGAAAAAGTAAGAGAGTCCCAGAAAAACATTTACTTCTGTGTTACTGACTACGCCAAAGCCATTGACTGTGTGTATCACAACAAACTGTGGAAAATTCATAAAGAAATGGGAATATCAGACCATTTTCTTTGTCTCCTGAGAAATCTGTATGTAGGTTAAGAAGTAACAGTTAGAACTGGACATGGAAAAACAGACTGGTTCCAATTCGGGAAAGGAGTACGTCAAGGCTATATATTGTCACCCTGCTTATTTAACTTATATGCAAAGTACATCATGTGGAATGATGGGCTGGCTGAAGCACAAGCTGGAATCAAGATTGCCAGGAGAAATATCAATAACCTCAGATATGCAGATGACACCAGCCATATGGCAGAATGTGAAGAACTAAAGAGCTTCTTGATGAAAGTGAAAGAGGAGAGTGAAAAATCTGTCTTAAAACTCAACATTCAGAAAACTAAGATCACGGCATCTGGTCCCATCACTTCACAGCAAATAGATGGGGAAACAATGGAAACAGTGGCAGACTTGATCTTCTTGGGCTCCAAAATGACTGCAGATGGTGACTGCTGCCATGAAATTAAAAGACACTTGCTCCTTGGAAGAAAAGCTACGACCAACGTAGACAGCATATTAAAAAGCAGAGACATTACTTTGCCAACCAAGGTCCATCTAGCCAAAGCTATGGTTTTCCCAGTGATCATGTATGGATGTGAGAGTTGGACCATAAAGAAATATGACCACTGAAGAACTGATGCTTTTGAACTGTAGTGTTGGACAAGATTCTTGAGAGTCCCATGGACTGCAAGGAGATCCAACCAGTCCATCCTAAAGGAGATCAGTCCTGGGTGTTCATTGGAAGGACTGATGCTGAAGCTGAAGTTCCAATACTTTGGCCACCTGATACGAAGAACTGACTCTTTGGATAAGACCCTGATGCTAGCAAAGATTGAAGGAAGGAGGAGAAGGAGACAACAGAGGATGAGACAGTTAGATGGCACCACTGACTCGATGGACATGAGTCTGAGTGAACTCTGGGAGTTGGTGATGGACAGGGAAGCCTGGCATGCTGCAGTCCATGGGTCGCAAAGAGTCGGACACAAGTGAATGACTGAACTGAATTGAAACAACATTCTCAGATATTAACTGTATCATTTATAGAAAGTGGAATCTGGCTCTCCATTTCTTTACTCTTTTGACTTCTAGAACGTCACTGTTTCCCCTCAACTTTTAAGCTAAAATAAAAGTTGCAAGAAAGCAGTTAGTGGTACCTGGAACTTACCTTATCAAAATTTCTCCACAGGTCCTGATCTTCCTGAGAAAATCCAAAAAGGTTAAAGAAGTGTTCTGGATTTCTGTAGATAATGTTTCTTTTATACCTGGAGGAAGATAACATAAACATCATATGTTTAAATCATACTGTGAAATTGAGAACAAATTGAGGGTTAGATATGCCAGCTTGTCATACTCCCCCAATATAATTTATTTCATCATTCATCTTTTTAATATAGATAGACATTGATATAAACGTCAACATATAGATGCAAATACAGTACTGTAGCCCACCAGGCTCCTCCGTCCATGATTTTCTAGGCAAAAGTACTGAAATGGGTTGCCATTTCCTTCTCCAGGGGTTGTTTCCAACCCTGGGATCAAACCCAGTTCTCCTGCACTGCGGGCAGAGGCTTTACCACCTAAGTCACCAGAGAAGGGTCCTTGCATTGTATTATTGAAGTGTGTTACATATCATATGTATTTCATTGAAGAACTTTTCTATCTATGAATAAATTTGTGTACATAAATCTTGAGAAACTTCTTACTTAAAAAAATGTATTTATTTATTTATTTGCCTTTGCTGGATCTTAGCTGTAGACGCAAGTTCTTTGAGCTCTGTGGCTGCATATGAAATCTTTGGTTGTGGTATGCAAACTCTTAGTTGTAGCATGTGGGATCTAGTTCCCTGACAAGTGATCAAATCCAGGCCCCCTGTTTTGGGGGTGCAGAGTCTTAGCCACTGGACCACCAGGGATGTCCCAAGAGACTTCTCACTCTTACCTCATCCCTTGTCATGAGCTCAGAACAACAGAGATGATTAGCTGTTTATTTTAACCCTAATAGCCAAATGGACATTAAGAAAAGCCTAGAAAATACACACTGTAATTTATAGATTTCTGTTTGATATATCAAAGAAAATAAGTAAATATGGGCATTGGAGTAATCATCAAGACTAGATTCAATTCATAACCCTACTATAATTAGCTAGGAAATTTGGGGCAAGGATCCAAACCTCTCTGAGTCTTTATCTCTCCATGTATAAAATTAAGAGCTTTGTGCAGAACTGCCTCCAAGTCCTCTCCCATCTTTCAAATCCTGTGATAATTTTCCTTCTGAGGATCTGGTGTGATGTAGGTAGAGTGGTCAGAAAGAATTTATGGTTCCAAACCCCTCATGTTTAGATAAAGCCTGAATTTCTCAAAAATTTATTCCAGGTACTCAATTCCTGGCTTCTGTCTCTGCTGGACAATTAGTTACTTGTAAGTAAATGATACAAAGTTGACTGTCATAAATTATTTTCAGGTTTTTCTATTGAGTAAATCAACAGTGTATCTCATGGAGCTTAACAAAATTGAACTTTTAATTCACAGGATTCATAATCCTCTGGGGCCAGTGACCTAGCTTTCTGTCTTCCTGCTATTCTAACATTAAGAGAAAGAAATCTGAATTCTCTAGAAACTGGGAAAACTAAAGGCTACTTGTAAAATCGCTTACATAATTTGACATTATATCACGTGTTCCCTCCATCCCTGTCAGATATCTTCCAAAGGAAAAAATATTTGGGGGAGAAATATTCATATTTAATTGATGTTTCATGTATCATTGTCCTGCAAAAACAATAATAACTAAAATTGAGAATTAAGTAATAACTGAAATTACTATTTATAAGGATAATTTTAAAACTAACCCATGAACATTTTTTGTTGTCATTATTAAAATAATGGATATTAATTTAAACTCTTTATTTTATAGATTAAGCCTTACAAGTACTCTATGTATCCTGAAATTTTTGATTTATGATTCTCATTTTATAGGTGAAAAAACTGAGGCATGAGTCAATTGCACAAAAAGAGACGATAAGTGGCAGTTAGCAGGCCTGTGTGATCCCAGTGCCTATAGTCCTTACTATGCTATGTACTGTAGCTCTGCAACCTTGCTGGCTACCCCTAGGCCACCAGATATTTAATTTGAGTAGGTTCTCTCAGTCTGTTATTATCTGAATGCACTGGTAATATTCATCTTTTGACATATGGAGGTCTTATCTGATTTCTCTCTAGGACTATGGTTTTTGTATTTCATTTCTATGTTCATGGGAACAAAATGCTGCTTTCTCCATCTTGGCCTAAATTTTCTGCCTGGCATTTAGCAGGTTTCAAAGAAATGTGTTGCAAGCAGAATGTTTACTTTGCATGCATGTGACTATAGAGAACTGATCTAGGTGGGGCTGCCTGTAGGGGCAGAGGCATCAGATGTGAAGAAACTCTGGAGTGGGTGTTTATGAAGAGAAGAACCAGGCAGAGGGTTTGTTGATCAGAAGAAAATGAATCATATCATTACACAAATTCACAGAACGTGGGGCTGGAAGAGCCCTCACTAATCAGTTAGTTCAAATTTCAGTGTGTAGGTGAAGGAAATAAGATACAAGGTGTTTAGGAGCTAGGAACCAGGCTTCTGGATTTCTTCCATCCCCCAAACTTCTCCATTGTGACACCAAATCCTTAATTACACATTCATATGCATCTCTTCAAAAAGAAATCCATTATTCTAGGTCTGTATGTATCAGTCCCGCTGTGTGATTTAAGATTCAGGGCACTGCTTATGAAAGACTTTGAGGTGAAACCAACATGACCCCTAGGGCCAGCCACATCCCTTCCTGTTTGTGGATCTAGAGGAAAGTGACATTCTCTTTCTGGGACAGTTTCCTAATCTGTAAAACAAGGTAAAGAGAGAAGCCCCCTCTCTGTGCTGCTTTGGGGACTAAGTGACAAATTGTTCTGAGACTTTTTTTTATCAGGATCTAGCACAGAGCAAGAAAGCATATATAAAAATTTTCATCATCATTGTCATCAGCAGCATTATTTCTCTTACATGGTGTCTTAAGACATCCTTTGAAAAATGTGTTTTCCTTTTAAATAAAGAAACATCCCAATGAAAGGGAACTCTGGATGAAGAACTAAGAAAATTGACTGAAATCACCAGCATGATCACAGAGGCTTTAAGTTTCTCATCAGTGAAATGGAAAAGACACTGATCTCCATATATATTTGAAATTACATGTGCAATATTCTGAAATAATAGATTCAGAATTTTATCTTTTTGCTGAGGACTGTCCAAATCAGTTGCACTCAAAGCCAGAGGTTCTCATATAAGCTAGACTTTATAACTAAAACAAATGATCTTACATGAAAAAACAAGAGAAAGAAAAAGAGAAAGCCTTATTTTTTTCTTAACTATAAGTTGGTGTGAAGAGATGTCCATTTGGATTCTGCTGTTACACAGCTCAGTTATGCAATATTCATACAAAAATAGTTCCAAATCAATACAACATGTTTTAAATTTACATTAACATTTAAATTAATGAGAAGCTCAATGTGAATTATGGAGTTTTAGCTGTTTAGGACTATGTTCTTTCTTGCCAACTTGGAACAGGGTCTATTGACTCACCTTCTGAGTCTCATAAACAGCTTCCAGACTTTATATGTTTTCAGTGCCAGAGGACTTTCAGGCTGGTGAAAGCTGCCATATTGACATCACCAGGGAAAGAAATTGGCCCTCTCCACTGAAGACATAAAATGCTTCCAGCAACTACACACCCTTTCCCTGAAAGGCAGATTGCCATACAGAGTTGTCAAGTCTGGGAATGCCCTGAGATCGGAGCTTACTCCACATCCCCTCTCCATTCATTTATTGACAGATATTTCTAGACCACCAACAATGGACATAGAACTGCTAAAACAATACAGATTCTTCTTCAAGGAACTCATATTCTATTGAAAGATACAGTCATCTATGTAAATATATAAACATTTTTAGGATAATCTGCCATCTTCTATGATAAAAGAAGGTACATAGTGGGTACAATTAGAGGCATTTGAATTAGATTGGAGGAGAATGAAGAACAGCTTTCTGAAAAACAAGACTTGAAAGACAGGTTAGAATTAGACCAAAAAAAAAAAAAAAAAAGGAGACAATCTAGAAAAGACCTCAAGACTTTGCTTCAATGAACAAGAAGTTCTGAATGATTAGCAAGAAATGTAGGGCAAGGTTGTGTCTGTATGTGTGTGTGTGTGTGTGTGTTTGTGTGTGTACACATGCACACAAAGAACTGTGGGTGTCGGAGATTAACATGCATGGTTAGGCATGGACAAGCGCATGAGATATCTCACATGCCACACTGAGAAGTAGGAACACAATTCTTAAAATGATATAGATGTAGATGGTCTGTTGTATTCTTCTTTTGATAAGCTTGTAGAGAAGTTTCAAGTTCACACAAAAATTGAATGAAAAATACAGAGTTCCCCTATTTTTCCTATCCCTAAACATAAAAATTCATTGGAAGGACTGATGCTGAAGCTGAAACTCCAATACCTTGACCACCTGATGCAAAGAACTTACTCATTTGAAAAGACCCTGATGATGGGAAAAATCAAAGGCAATTTGAGAAGGGGAAGACAGAGGATGAGATTGTTGGATGGCATCACTGACTCAATGGGCATGAGTTTGGGTGAACTCTGGGAGTTGGTGATGGACAGGGAGGCCTGGCGTGCTGTGGTCCATGGGGTAGCAAAGAGTGGGACACGACTGAGTGACTGAACTGACTGAAATAGGAAAAACCTCCCACACTATGGACATCCCCCAGAACAGTGATACATTAGTTATGATTACTGATCCTACATCAACACATCTTTATCACCCGAAGCTTATAGTTTGCATTAGAGTTCACTCTTGGCATTGTATATTTTATGGGTTTGAACAAAAGTGTACTGACACGTGGAGCTTCCCAGGTGGCACAGTGGTAAAGAATCTGTCTGCCAAAGCAAAAGAATCAGGAGATCTGGGTTAGTCAGGAACATCCCCTCGAGGCGGAAAAGCAATGCACTGCAGTATTCCTGCCTGGAAAATTCCATGGACAGAGGAGCCTGGCAAGCTACAGTCTGTAGGGTCTCAAAGAGTTGGACATAAAGCAACTGAACATACACACACATACTGACTTATATCAGCCATTATAGTATCATACAGAGTGGTTTCAGTTCAGTCGCTCAGTCGTGTCTGACTCTTTGCAACCCCATGAATCACAGCAGGCCAGGCCTCCCTGTCCATCACCAACTCCTGGAGTTCACTCAAACTCATGTCCATCGAGTCAGTGATGCCATCCAGCCATCTCATCCTCTGTCATCCCCTTCTCAAACTGCCCCCAATCCCTCCCAGCATCAAGGTCTTTGCCAATGAGTCAACTCTTCACATGAGGTGGCCAAAGTACTGGAGTTTCAGCCTCAGCACCAGTCCTTCCAATGAACACCTAGGACTGATCTCCTTCAGAATGGACTGGCTGGATCCCTTGCAGTCCAAGGGACTCTCAAGAGTCTTCTCCAACACCACAGTTCAAAAGCATGAATTCCTCAGTGCTCAGCCTTCTTTATAGGCCAACTCTCACATCCATACATGACCACTGGAACAACCATAGCCTTGACTAGATGGACCTTTGTTGGCAAAGTAATGTCTCTGCTTTTCAATATGCTATCTAGGTTGGTCATAACTTTCTTTCCAAGGAGTAAGCGACTTTTAATTTCATGGCTACAATCACCATCTGCAGTGATTTTGGAGCCCAAAAAAATTAAGTCTGACACTGTTTCTACTGTGTCCCCATCTATTTCCCATGAAGTGATGGGACCGGATGCCATGATCTTCGTTTTCTGAATGTTGAGCTTTAAGCCAATATTTTCATTCTCCTCTTTCACTTTCATCAAGAGGCTTTTGAGTTCCTCTTCACTTTCTGCCATAAGGGTGGTGTCATCTGCATATCTGAGGTTATTGACATTTCTCCAGGAAATCTTGATTCCAGCTTCTGCTTCTTCCAGCCCAGCGTTTCTCATGATGTACTCTGCATATAAGTTAAATAAGCAGGGTGACAATACACAACCCTGACATACTCCTTTTCCTATTTGGAACCAGGCTGTTGTTCCATGTCCAGTTCTAACTGTTGCTTCCTGACCTGCATACAGGTTTCTCAAGAGGCAGGTCAAGTGGTCTGGTATTCTCATCACTTTCAGAATTTTCCATAGTTTATTGTGATCCACACAGTCAAAGGTTTTGGCATAGTCAATAAAGCAGAAATAGATGTTTTTCTGGAACTCTCTTGCTTTTTCCATGATCCAGCAGATGTTGGCAATTTGATCTCTGGTTCCTCTGCCTTTTCTAAATCCAGCTTGAACATCTGGAAGTTCATGGTTCATGTACTGCTGAAGCCTGGCTTGGAAAATTTTGAGCATTACTTTACTATCCTGTGAGATGAGTGCAATTGTGCAGTAGTTTGAACATTCTTTGGCATTGCCTTTTTTGGGGATTGGAATGAAAACTGACCTTTTCCAGTCCTGTGGCCACTGCTGAGTTGTCCAAATTTGCTGGCATATTGACTGCAGCACTTTCACAGCATTATCTTTCAGGATTTGAAATAGCTCAACTGGAATACCACCTCTTCTTAATATCTTCTGCTTCTGTTAGGTCCATACCATTTCTGTCCCTTATCGAGCCCATCTTTGCATGAAATATTCCCTTGGTATCTATAATTTTCTTGAAGAGATCTGTATTCTTTCCCATTCTGTTGTTTTCATCTATTTCTTTGCATTGATTGCTGAGGAAAGCTTTCTTATCTCTCCTTGCTATTCTTTGGAACTCTGCATTCAGATGCTTATAGCTTTCCTTTTCTCCTTTGCTTTTCACTTCTCTTCTTTTCACAGCTATTTGTAAGGCCTCCCTAGACAACCATTTTGCTTTTTTGCATTTCTTTTCCATGGGGTGTTCTTGATCCCTGTGTACAATATCATGAACCTCCATCCATAGTTCTTCAGGCACTCTGTCTATCAGATCTAGTCCCTTAAATCTATTTCTCACTTCCACTGTATAATCATAAGGGATTTGATTTAGGTCATACCTGAATGGTCTAGTGGTTTCCCTACTTTCTTCAATTTAAGTTTGAATTTGGCAATAAGGAGTTCATGACCTGAGCCACAGTCAGCTCCAGGTCTTGTTTTTGCTGACTCTAGAGAGCTTCTCCATCTTTGGCTGCAAAGAATATAATCAATCTGATTTTAGTGTTGATTTGCTATGACCATTGTGTTTTCTTGGCAAAACTCTATCAGCCTTTGCCCTGCTTCATTCCATATTCCAAGGCCAAATTTGCCTATTACCCCAAGTGTTTCTTGACTTCCTACTTCTGCATTCCAGTCCCCTATAATAAAAAGGACATCTCTTTTGGGTGTTAGTTCTAAAAGGTCTTGTAGGTCTTCATAGAACTGTTCAGCTTCAGCTTCTTCAGCATTACTGGTTGGGGCATAGACTAGGATTACTGTGATATTGATTGGTTTAACTTGGAAACGAACAGAGATCATTCTGTCGTTTTTGAGATTGCATCCAAGTACTGCATTTCAGACTCTTGTTGACCATGATGGCTACTCCATTTCTTCTAAGGGATTCCTGCCTGCAGTAGTAGATATAGTGGTCATCTGAGTTAAATTCACCCATTCCAGTCCATCTTAGTTTGCTGATTCCTAGAATGTCCATGTTCACTCTTGCCATCTCCTGTTTGACCACTTCCAATTTGCCTTGATTCATGGACCTGATATTCCAAGTTCCTATGCAATATTGCTCTTTATAGCATCGGACCTTGCTTCTATCACCAGTCACATGCACAACTGGGTATTGTTTTTGCTTTGGCTCCATCCCTTCATTCTTTCTGGAGTTATTTCTCCACTGATCTCCAGTAGCATATTGGGCACCTACTGACCTGGGGGGTTCCCCTTTCATATCCTATCATTTTGCCTTTTCATACTGTTCATGGGGTTCTCAAGGCAAGAAAGTAGTTTAACTGCCCTAAAAATCTTTTGTGCTCCATCTATTCATCCCTTCCCACCCACCCCCCCCACCCCGACCCAGGGCAACAAATAACATTTTTTATCGTCTCCTTTGTTTTGACTTTCCCAGAACTTCAAATAGTTGGAATCATATAGTACATAGTCTTTTAAGATTGGCTTCTTTCCCTTAATAATATGCATTCAAATTTCTCCTTTTTTTTTATGGCTTGATAAGTCATTTCTTTTTAGTATTGAATAATATTCCATTGTGTAGATGTACAACAGTTTATTTACATATTCACCTATTGAAGGGCATCTTGGTTGCCCCCAAGTTTTGGCAATTATGAGTAAATCTTCTGTAAACATCCATGTGCAAGTGTTTGCAGAGATAAGTTTTCAACTCCTTTGGGTGAATACCAAGAAGCTTAATTGCTGAATCATATGATAAGAGTATATTCAGTTTCAAAAGAAATCACCAAACTGTCTTTCAAAGTACCTGTAAAATTTTGCATTCTCATCAGCAATGAATGAGATTTCTTATTGCTCCACATCCTTACCAACATTTGATGTTGTCAGTATTTTTAATTTTGGAAATTCTGATAGGTGTGTAATGGTGTGTTATTCCTTTTTTCATTTGAATTCCTTAATGACATATGATATGGAACATCTCTTCATATATTTATTCATTATTTATATATCTTCTTTGGTGTAGTGACTATTGGGTCTTTGCCCTATTTTTTAATGGGGTTATTTGTTTTCATATTGTTGAATTTTACATGTTAACCATTTTAGATAACTGTCCATTATCAGATGTGTCTTCTGCAAACATTTTCTCCCCTTCCTTGCATTCTTGACAGTGTCTTTCACAGAGCAGAATTTTTAAAATTTTAATAAACTTTATCAACTATTTCATTCATGGATTATACCTTTGGTGGCATGACTAAATACTCATTGCCATAGCCAATGTCATCTGGAATTTCCTGTATATTGGCAGTTTTATACTTTTGCATTTTACATTTAGGTCTATGGTGCATTTTGAGTTAAATTTTGTGAAAGGTATAAGGTTTGTGTCTAGATTTTTTTTTCTTATATTTTTTACATTGTGAATGTCTACTTGTTTCAGCATGATTTGTTGAAGACTGTCTTTGCTCCATTGTATTGCCTTTGCTTCTTTGTCAAGACTATGTGAGTCTTTCTACACTCTTTATTCTGTTGCAGTGATATATTTGTCCATTCTTTCACCAATAGCTTCACTGTCATAATTACTGTAGCTTTACAGTAAGTCTTGAAGCCTAGTATTATCAGTCCTCTGACTTTGTCTCCTTCAGTATTTTCCCTCTCCATGTAAATTTTAGAGGGACTTCTCAGTGGCTCTTCTGCAATGCAGGACATGCAGGTTTGACCCCTGGTTTGGGAAGATCCCCTGGAGAATGAAACAGCAATCCACTCCAGTATTCTTGCCTGTGAAATCCCATGGAATAGACAAGCCTGGTGGGCTATAGTCCATGTGGTCACAAGAGTCAGACACATCTCAGGGACTAGTGAAATTGGAAGTTGCTTGATCATGTCTGACTCTTTGTGACTCAAATTCTTGAGGCTAGAATACTGGAGTGGGTAGAGGTTCCCTTCTCCTTGGATCTTCCTGATCCAAGGATTGAAACAGTGTCTCCTGCATTACAGGTGGATTTTTTTTTACCAGCTGACCTACCAGGAAAGCCCTTAAAGCAAAAACAAATAAACGCTATGATTGTTTGTCATATAACTTGCTGGTATATTTTTAAAATCAGAATTGTCACTGAATCTATAGATTAAATTGGGAAGAACTGACATCTTGACATTACTGAATCTTCTATTCATGGATGTGAAATATGTCTCCATATATTTACTTCTTCCTTGATAATTTTTACCAAAATTTTGTAGTTCTCCTCATGTATATCTTATACACATTCTGTTAGATTTAAACTTATTTCATGTTTTGTGGTGCTAATATTGGGTTGACCAAAAAGTTCATTCAGGTTTTTCCATAACATATTACAAAAAAACCTGAATGGATTTTTGGCTGATCCAGTATAAATAGCAACATGTTGTTAACATCAAATTTTATTTGTTTATTGCTTATATATGGGAAAGAGACTAACTTTTGTGTATTAACTTTATATCCTGCAACTTTGTTATGCTCACTTATTCTGGTAGCTATTAGTTGATTCTTACAGATTTTCTATACAAACAATGATGTCATTTATGAACAAAGAAAGTTTTATTTCTTTCTCCCTAATCTGAATACCTTTTATTTATGTTTTCTTGTCTTATTGAATTATATAGGATTCTGATGTGTTTAAGTGGGCTTGGTTTAAGAACTATTGCTCCAGCAATATTGCAGAGATGGATGGAATATAGCAGTTCCTTCTCCACAACAGATGTCAAAATAGGCCCCAGCAAGTCCTTGATTGAGTTCAAGTGATACCAGATGCAAGACAGGTAGTTGGGATTCTCAGAAAGACTCAGCAATGCCAACCTTCATGGCTTTCTTTTGACTCTGGAGTGATATGGATCAAGGAGAGAGAGAGAGGCAATTTGCAATCCTTTCCCTGTGTTCTACCACTCTTATTCTTTTTTGCAAAACTATATTTGTTGAACACCAACTATGTTCTAGGATATGTATTAGATTCTATGATAGAATAATGAATAAGCCAGCCATTATCATTTGCCCTGAAGAAATTATATTTTGGTGAGAGATGAGAAAAAAAAAAAAGAGTTAAATAAAAACATTTACAGATTATGGAAAAACTATTAAGAAATAAACAGAATGATGTTATCATACTAGGATGGGGTCAGACAGTGTTTCTTAACTGTCAATAAGGGTGAACATTGGACTGAGATTCACTAGATTCAAATCCCACCTCTGCCACTTCCTCAGTATGTTCTATTGGAAACGGTCTTTGTTTCATTTCCTCATCTGTAAAATGAAGGCAAATATTCTAATCCACAGGCTTTCTCTGAGGATTAAATTAGAGAACAAATGGACAATGATTAGCCTAGTACTTGACAAATAGAAATGCTCAGAATTATTTTAGTTGTGTATATCATTACTGTTCTATGCTTACTGTTACTAATTCTTTGGATAGCTTGGTCCGAAAAAGACTCTTTGAAAGGGTGACATTTGGGCTTTAGCCTGAAGGATGATAAGAGCTGGTATGTGTAGAGCTTTAGGAAGGGTGTTTTTTATACCATTTCCTAGACAGTGACAACAACACTTGGAAAATTCTTGAAATAATGTTTTCAAATAACAGATATTACTTCAGTGTTGATAGTATGATACTATATGTTTCAGTTCCTTACAATTTGACTCCAGGAATAAAAGGGGCTATCTGTTTCAATCAGTAACCCATAATCCAAAGGTTATCAGCTAGAATTATATGAGAAATTTCACATTCCAAAGATAGCTACCAAAACTTTCTTTTTTAAAATCTCTTCATCAACACAAGATCATCAGCTAATTATCACAATTATTAGAAATAAGTAAACTGGTCTGGATACTTGGCATTATAAATATCTTGATACTTGGCATTAAAATTTATGGAAATGGGCCTTTACTGGTGAAATTAAGGATATTCATGATATGTAGGTTGACCTACATATTTGGGGGACACTCCTCATCCATTTTTAAAACTTTGTCTTAATTATTATGGTTTCAGAATTGAATGAGACATGAAACTTACATTCTTATGTCAGATTATATACCTGAGGATTGATGCATAAATCATTCACTGCTAAGACATGAGTTAGAACATTTCACTGGCTGATTCAACTAAAAGGATGTCCTGACTCTGCCTCTGGAATGCTATCTGCTGAAAGGTGGCATTCAGAGCACCTAAAAGAACAAAAGGTGTAACTTAGTGGCATTTTTAGAACTCTTTTGTGCTTACTCACTAATGCAAACACGCACATCTAACAAACATTTGCTTGCTTGGCAAAATCAGGTCAGTGACTTTGATTTGCTATTACTTAGTACTGAGAGGATAGCTAATCCTTATTCAGCTCAGGCTTCTTTGCCTTCTACTATCTCTCAAAGCAAGGAATCCAGTGCATGTATGTTGCTCAGGACCAAAACAACTTAGATCAATTTGCAACACTTAGCCTGTCCAAAGGAAAAAAAAAAAAAAAAAAAAAAGAAACTGTTGCATTCTGAGTGTGATAAGAAAGATACTGTTAGAAACTGACATTGGAGAGGTAGACAAGAAGAAAAAATGCAGGGACTTTTAGATTTTTGGATGATATTTTTGGATTGAATTCTCAGTGTAATAGAGAACATGTAAGATATATAAGAGATTCTGATCTGCTTTACATTTTTAAAGATGATATTAAGCAATGTGTAGAAAATAGATTGTAAAGATATGCTTGGGTACAGGGAAGGAAGTTGAGGAACACTGCAAAAATCCAGGCAAGAGGGACAAAGGTTTAGATTCAGTGATAGAAATGGGTGTGAGAAATGTGGATGGACTGGGAGACTTTTATTTTAAAGGAAGCTAAGTAGGATTTGTATGTGGATTGGAAGTGACAAATAGGACAAGGAAACACTTCCAGATTTGAGGCAGCTGGTGAGAAATCTTCAATGCTGAATGTGGCTACTGGAAAAGGTCTATGCTGGAGGTCAGCTTTGCTGCCAAGGAGTGTCTATAGCAACAGCAGAGGAAAACATATCATAAGCCTTCTGCTGACTTCCACATTATTTTGCTAGTGTGTGAGATGAGTGCAATTGTGCTGTAGTTTGAACATTCTTTGGCATTGCCTTTCTTTGGGATTGGAATGAAAACTGATCTTTTCCAGTCCTGTGGTCACTGCTGAGTTTTCCAAATTTGCTGGCATATTGAGTGCAGCACTTTAACAACAACATCTTTTAGGATTTGAACTGGCTCAACAGGAATTCCATCACCTCCACTAGCTTCGTTTGTAGTGATGCTTCCTAAAGCCCACTTGACTTCACATTTCAGGATGTCTGGCTTTAGGTGAGTGATCACACCATCTTGGTTATTTGGGTTATTAAGATCTTTTTTGTACAGTTCTTCTGTGTATTCTTGCCACCTCTTAATATCTTCTGCTTCTGTTAAGTCCATACCATTTCTGTCCTTTATCGAGCCCATCTTTGCATGAAATGTTCCCTTGGTACCTCTAATTTTCTTGAAGAGATCTCTAGTCTTTCCCATTCTGTTGTTTTCCTCTATTTCTTTCCACTGATCCCTGAGGAAGGCTTTCTTTTTTCTCCTTGCTATTCTTTGGAACTCTGCATTCAGATGGGTATATCTTTCCTTTACCCCTTTGCCTTTTGCTTCTTTTCTTTCCTCAGCTATTTGTAAGGCCTCCCCAGACAACCATTTTGCCTTTTTTCCATTTCTTTTTCTTGGGGATGGTCCTGATCACCACCTCCTATACAATGTCATGAAACTCCATTCATAAATCTTCAGGCACTCTGTCTGTCAAATCTAATCCCTTGAATTTATTTGTCACTTCCACTGTACAATCATAAGGGATTTGATTTAAGTCATACCTGAAAGGTCTAGCGGTTTTCCTTACTTTCTTCAACCTAAGTCTGAATTTTGCAATAAGGAATTCATGGTCTGAACCACAGTAAGCTCCAAGTCTTGTTTTTGCTGACTTATAGAGCTTCTCCATCTTTGGCTGCAAAAAATATAATCAATCTGATTTGGCATTGACATCATGTGATGTCCAAGTGTAGAGTTTTCTCTTGTGTTGTTGGAAGAGGGTGTTTGCTACGACCAGTGTGTTCTCTTGATAAAACTCCGTTAACCTTTGTTGTACTTCATTTTGTGCCCCAAGGCCAAACTTGCCTGTTACTCCAGGTATCTCTTGACTTCCTACTTTTGCTTTCCAATCCCCTACGATGAAATGGACATCTTTTTTTTTTTTTTTTTTGGTGTTAGTTCTAGAAGGTCTTAGACAGCATATTAAAAAATAGAGACACTACTCTGCTCACAAACGTCCGTCTAGTCAAAACTATGGTTTTTCCAGTAGTCATGTATGGATGTGAGAGTTGGACCATAAAGAAAGCTGAGTGCCAAAGAACTGATGCTTTTGAACTGTGATGTTGGAGAAGACTCTTGAGAGTCCCTTAGACTGCAAAGAGATCAAACCACTCCATCCTCAAGGAAATCAGACCTGAATATTCACTGGAAGGACTGATGCTGAAGCTCCAATATTTTGGCCACTTGATGCAAAGAACTGACTTATTGGAAAAAGCCCTGATGCTGGGAAAGATTGAAGGCAGGAGGAGAAGGGGATGACAGAGGATGAGATGGTTGGATGGTATCACCGACTCAATGGACATGAGTTTGAGTAAGCTCTGGGAGTTGGTGATGGACAGGGAAGCCTGGTGTGCTGCAGTCCATGGGGTTGCAAAAAGTGCGACATGACTGAGTGACTGAACTGCACTGAACTAAACTGACTTCCACATGGATCCATGCAGAAAGTCACTGATTTCTACCACGGGACTTTTAACACAGATCCTTTGTGGAGGGCACATGCCCTGTGGGCTCATGTGAGGTGTCTTGTTCACATAGGAAAAACTCTTCTTCATGTCTTTGTAGAAAGAACCAAATGAAAAGTGTCAGTGTTTCAGATTTATTCAAAATTCATTGAGCTTTAGTGTTCTCTGGGAGAAAATGAATGATCAAGAAGAGAGCTTCTATCTTCATTTGCCATCATTAAGAAGATAATATTCATCAAAAACTATACAGCTTCAACATAATTCTTAGCTCTTAGTTCAGTGTGTGAGTATGTTTTAATAGTCATTGATTTAGTCAGTCAGTCCATCTGTCAGTTTGCTAGTCAGAGATTCACTGAATAAACACTTCCTATAAATTAGCCACGCACAGGCCAAGTATTGGAGATGAATCTTATATAACTTCTCCTTGGTCTGTATATCTCCTAGATATTTAGTCTGCTAAGCACCAACAAAAAATATCTCAAATGCACTTTATTTATTTTAATTTTTATTGGAGTATAGTTGATTTACAATGTTGTATTAGTTTCAGTTGTATAGCAAAGTGAATCTCTTATATGTGTACATATATTCACTCTTTTTTAGATTCTTTTCCCATATAGGCCATTACAGAGTAGAGAACTTCCTGTGCTATATAGGGGGTCCTTATTAGTTATTTATTATATATATATTAGTTATAATATATATATATTATTATATATTAGTTATAATATATATATATTATTATATATTAGTGTGTATAGGTCAATTGCAATCTTCCAATTTGTCCCTCCCTTCCTTTCCCTTCTGTTAATCATAATTTTCTTTTCTACATCTATAACTCAATATTTGTTTTATAGATAAGTTCATTTGTACCCCCGCTTGTAAAGATTGCACATACAAGTAACGTCATATGATATTTGTCTTTCTCAGTACTCAGCCAGAAATAAAAGATGAAATAAAGCCATTTACAGCAATATCGATGGACATAGAGATTGTCACACAGACTGAAGTAAGTCAGACAAGGCAAGTCAAATGTAATTTAGAAAACTGACTTCACTGCACTGTATATTGACTTTGCTACTACTGTAAAAATTAAGGATTAAACAAACAATAAACTTGACTGCTTCTATATTTGATTTATGAAATCTTCACATCCTTTAGAAAATCAGATTTTATTTCATTTTATACTTCCAATTGAGATTTATACTTCTTTGAGATTCTTCTTTTTAAATAATGTGATCAATGCATACATATATACATATATAAGCAATTTCATGATCTTTACACATGTTGATAGACATGTAATATAGATATTAACTGGATTTATACACAGACTACTCAAATTGAAATAATTTTACATATATTTTAAAATAAATTAGCTTATATAGTAAGAATTAACATGAGGCCATTTACACTCAAACTTGATACTTTACTTTTCTGTGGCCTGTATAGCTTTGAAAAGAGACCTTTCAATATTCTGTGTCATAGTATTTCATCTAAAGTGGAGCTAATACCCTATAGCCACTTTAAAACTATTCTTATTTAACAAGAGAATCAAGACCTGGTGTCCAAGAAGTTTTCTAAGCTTTTTGGTTTTCAATCTCAAAATAAACAGAGCATATCATTACTATTATCTGTATTAAATAGGTTAAGAAAGCAAGAGGTGAACTGCCGAAAAGAATACGTTCACATTGTTATCAGTTCAATGACATAGGACAAGAAGTCTACATATTGCAGTTTTTTTCTTTTTTTTTTTTTTAACTGTTTTAGACAACTAAAGTAGTTGACAAGCTACATGTATTTATCAAGCGGTGAAATCACATTTTTTCTTGTACTTCTCAAAGGCAATAAGAGTCAACTACTGGATTAACATTTAAAAATTGAGGTACAGGACATTTTCTGATGATTCATGACAAGATTGAAAAACATGGTAGTCTCCAGAACTCCTAAGCAGGAACTCCTTGTTTAAAAAATAAACCTTTTAGTTTATTTGTTTCACCAGAGATTAATAATCATGATGATTATTTCTGTCATAAAGGAAAGATAGAAGAGAAATTATATCATTCAAATATGGACTATTTTATAGGCTATTTAGCTTTTGGAGGGCTTGGAAGAGTAGTAGTTTTAATCTAGACAGTTCACAAATATGAAAGAGGTTACTGGGTAGCACCATGAGGGGGAAACCCCCAAAACTTTCTGTACTAAATTTTGCTTCTTTGCATTCAGAGATCTTAAGGAATTTTAAGACTTTTTCATAACTCAAAAATAATAAATGTTGCTACAAATATGCCTCTTTGTCGGCAAAGAGAAATTAAGACTTCTATGATGAGCCAAAAAGTAAGCTCAGTGAAAAGAGACCGTGGATGACAACAAAATGCTACTCTGTGAGTGAGGCTGATTCTGTCCTCCATACGCTTTCATGCTGTATTCTGCTAATGGCACAAGGAAGTGAAAATAACAGTTCTGTAAGAGCCGGGTGCAACATTAAGATTTAATTAAGCCCTGTTTTACTTGGGCAAACTAGCCATACCGAGATTTCATGAGGAACACAGCCCACACTGTGCTGACTAGCAGCAAAAAGGCATGGAGCTGAAATGCCACTGCACACAGTTAATGTAAACAAGATGAGGGAAGCAACTGGAACAGGGCTGTCAACTGAAACCATGTCACATGAGCCACGCCCTAAGGGTATGGAATCTGCAGAAAGCAAATAGACTTGCAGGATACTGGCCAGGAATCAGGATCCCTGGCTTGTTCTGGTAAAGTGCAATGAACTCTATCTGGTGTGCCCCAAGGCACAGAAAAAACAAGAACCCTATTTGATAATGACCGGAAATGCAATTTCAGCTTAACGTACGAACAAGTGTCAAGGCCATCAAAACTATCCAAGGGTGGAATAGATTCCTTTGAAAGTAATGAGCTTATTATCATTTGAGTATTCAAGTATAGACTATACAGTCACTTGGTAGTTACTTTCTTCTTAATATAGTGTCATTCTCTGAATCCAGTGAGTTAGGACAGTTTGGTATTAATAGAAGAGGCAGTTGAATTATGAACATATATGAATTGCCATTGATTGTGTGGTAGAGTTGGAGATGGGATTATCAGCATTGGCCCAAGTGCCTTAACTTGTGTATGAACACTGGAGAATTTTTTCTGTTTTTATTTTTTTTATTTATTTTTTTAAGGTGCTTCCCGTTTAATTTTATTTCCATCTTTATTGAGATATAACTGACATACAACAGTTATGTTTTGACAAAATTACTTATTTGCCTGTGCCAAGTCTTAGTTGCAGTACATGACATTTAGTTTCCTGACCAGGGGTCAAACTCTGACTCCCTGCATTGGGAGCACGTCTTAGCCACTGGATCACCAGGGAAATTCCCAGAGAAGTTTTTCTAATGAAGTTTTCTATGTGGCCTTTAAAAATCAAATGCACTTGAGCAGGGTATTAGTTTCCTGGGACTACTATAACAAAGTACCATTAAGAAGGTTGGATTTAAACGTCTGAAATTTTTTTTCTCACAGTTATGGAAGTTAGAAGCTCAAAATTAAGATATGGGGAGTGATGTAACATTAACAAAATGGCAATGAGATGTTTCTCACACATATTTTCCCCTTAGCAACAATAATTTGGCATCCATCCACAGACAAAAGTGCCTTCAAGGGAGCTCTGGGACTCAGGAGGAGATTGTGAAACCCCTAAAGTCCAAGACCATGAAGAGCCAGTTAGATTTGCAAAAAGTTAACTGTGATCCTTTGAAACTGACTGTGATCCTGGCTACACAAACATAAATGTCTCAGGACCCCTGAGAACTTAGCAATAGCTTGGGGTCTGACACCATCCCTGCGCACCAAGAGACCTGGAAAAGACCATGTCCACCTTTGCAGTGGGAAACAGACATATGGACACTTTGTCCTGACCATGGACCCTGAAATGTCCCACAAACCAACTTCAGAGCTTCTTGGCCACTATCTGTTGAGTCTTTGAAAGTGGGCCCACCAAATTCAGTCAATCTGTCAGTTCTGAAAGTATCTTGTAACTAAGCTCCAGCCTGTCCCAGCCACAATCTATGAATATTCTAGGTGACACAGGGACTTTGTAAGAAACACTCCTGCAAAAATCCTGAATTAGTCTTCTACTCAGCATCAGCACCTGCTGAACAGCAGCCTCATGAGCTAGAAAATAGACACAGGGTCAAACAAGAGAACCTCCCATCTATATCTCCCAAGATCCTAAAAGGCCCCTATATTTGCTTATCCAGTTTCCTCATAGCCACAGCCAGCCAGTCTGGCAGCAGGAATTATTCTCCTCTGTGCTCTTGGAGAGCCTGGGTCCTATACTCAGCTTCAACCCCTCCAGCCATTTCCAGAGATCAGTCCAGTTGACCTAGGGTCCTGGCAGGAGACATTACAACTGATCCTACATAAATAGGAAGGACTTAGCAACTCAATAAGAACAACAACATAAAGACACCGGTCATTGAATTTAGAGCCCACCCTAACCCAATGGGACTTCAGCTTAACGTAATCACAGTTGCAAAGTACTATTTCCAAATAAAGTCACATTCACAGCTATCAGGGGATAAGATTTCAACATGTGTTTCCCGGAAATACAATTCAGACTACAACAAGAAATTTAACATCTGTTTCATCAGCAGCACTTATGTGTGAATTAAAGTATCTGATTTTTCCTTTCAATGGTCTCCCTTTCCAGGGTTCCAATTTCCAAAATCTTATCACTTTTACTTTACAGTCTAACAAAACTGAAGCACATCTAATTCCTTGAAAATATCATTTTCTTTCGTATCACTGTTCATGGACTAGAGTTTCCTGCTCTGTCCACCTGACAACTCTCTTCTTCTTCTTGTTCAGTTGCTTACTCATGTCTGACTCTTTGCAACCCCATGGACCACAGCTCGCCAGGCTGTCCTGTCCTTCACTGTCTCCAGGAACTTGCTCAAACTCATGTCCATTGAGTCAGTGATGCCATCCAACCATCTCATCCTCTGTAGACCCTGCTCCTCCTGCCCTCAGTCTTTCCTAGCATCAGGGTCTTTTCCAACGAGTTGCTTCACATCAGGTGGCCAAATATTGGAGCTTCAGCATCAGTCCTTCCAGTGAATATTCGAGGTTTATTTCCTTTAGGATTGACTGGTTTGATCTCCTTTCTGTCCAAGGGACTCTCAAGACTCCTCCAGCTCGAGTTTGAAAGCATCAATTCTTTGGCACTCAGCCTTCTTTATGGCCCAAACCTCACATCCATACATGACTAGTGGAAAAACCATAGCTTTGAATATATGGACTGTTGTCATCCAAGTGATGTGTCTGATTCTTAATACACTCTCTAGGTTTGTTGTAAGTATTCTTATAAGGAGCTAGTGTCTTTTAATTTCATGGCACTCCTGAATTTCCACATTTGCAGGTATATTGAGTGCAGTACTTAACAGAATAATCTTTTAGGATTTGAAATAGCTGGAATTCCATCACCTCCACTAGCTTTGTTCATAGTAATGTTTGCTAAGGCCTACTTGACTTCACACTCCATGATATCTGGCTCTAGGTGAGTGAGCACAGCATCTTGTGATCAACTTTCTAGTTGTTCTTTAAATTTTAGCACCATCTTCACTTTTTTATATCAGCTGGGAAAAATTGAATGTTCTTCTCCTTGTTTCTAATATACCATATACATATATTTCCACTAAACCAATTATCAGACCATATTATGAACATTTCTTTATATATACATAATTCTTCATATATTATATATATGTATATATTACATATATCAGTTCAATTCAGTTCAGTCACTCTGTCATGTCTGACTCTTTGACTCTATGTGACCCCATGGATTACAGCATGCCAGGCTTCCCTGTCCATCACCAACTCCGGGAGCTTACTCAAATTCATGTCCATCAAGTTGGTGATGCCATCCAACCATCTCATACTCTGGCATCCCCTTCTCCTCCTGCTTTTAATCTTTCCCAGAATCAGGGTATTTTCAAATGAGTCAGTTCTTCACATTAGGTGGCCAAAGTACTGGAGTTTCAGCTTTAGCAACAGTCCTTCCAATGGATATTCAGGACTGATTTCCTTTAGGATGGACTGGTTGGATCTCCTTGCAGTTCAAAAGCATCAGTTCTTCTATGCTCAGCTATCTTTATAGTCCAAGTCTCACATCCATACGTAACTACTGGAAAAACCATAGCTTTTACCAGAAGGTCCTTTCATGGTAAAGTAATGTCTCTGCTTTTTAATATGCTGTTTAGGCTTGTCATAACTTTTCTCCCAAGGAGAAAGTGTCTTTTAATTTCATGGGTGCAGTCATCATCTGCAGTGATTTTGTAGCCCCCCCAGAATAAAGTTTGTCACTGTTTTCATTGTTTCCTCATCTGTTTGCCATGAAGTAATGGGACCAGATGCCATGATCTTAGTTTTCTGAATGTTGAGTTTAAAGCTAACTTTTTCACTTTCCTCTTTCACTTTCATCAAGAAGCTCTTCAGTTCTTTGCTTTCTGCCATAAGTGTGGTGTCATCTGCACATCTGAGGTTATTGATATTTCTCCTGGCAGTCTTGATTCCAGCTTGTGCTTCTTCCAGCCCAGCATTTCTCATAATGTACTCTGCATATAAGTTAAATAAGCAGGGTGACAATATACAGCCTTGAAGTACTCCTTTCCGATTTAGAACCAGCTTGTTGTTCCATGTCCATTTCTAACTGTTGCTTCTTGACCTGCATACAGATTTTTCAGGAGGCAGATCAGGTGGTCTGGTATCCCCATCTTTTTAAGAATTTTCCACATTTTGTTCTGATCCATACAGTCAAAGTCTTTGGCATAGTCAATAAAGCAGAAGTAGATGTATAAAACCATGTGTATTTACCTATAAAATAAGCCAAAAATTGCTTTTTTATGTAGTTACTGCAGGCTTGATGCTCAAGTTGAAAAAGACTAACAGCATTTGGGCACATTCTGTTTTAGTGTGTACAGAGAAAATTCCCCAGGGTATCTTGTTTCATTTTCTATGGAGGGACACCTATCATACTTTTAAAAGTATTTGAAGAAGATCCTTACATGAGTTCTAAATATCAAGTTTGTACCTACTTTGAACATTCACTTATTATGGAAGAGCATGCTATCAGGTACCTTTTTCCATATGGATAATAGGATAGAGTTTAGGAATAAGTTGAGGACATAATTAAATATTTTAAAAGCAGCTGGTATCAGTGCTTCCCAGTAATATACCACAAAATATGGGTAGTGAAGGAAGGTGGCAACATTTTATTTGGCTATCTACATGCTATCTCACTGGGAGTATGGACTCATAACTGGTTACTTGCAAGAATCCAGCATTATAAGCATGTTAATTAATGAGCAAAGCATTAAGCAGAATACTGAAATCACCAGATATATACAAATATACATATACTACTCACATAAGTGTAAACATACATAAATAATATAGCCAGCCAGTCATCAGTTATGATAAAGCATTGATATAGTCGGCCACTATGGGGAACAGTATGGAGTTTCCTTAAAAAACTAAAGATAGAGCTACCTGCAATCCCAATCCTGGGCTTATATCTGGAGAAAACCATAATTTGAAAAGCTATATGTACCCGTGTTCACTGCAGCACTATTTACAATAGGTAAGACATGGAAACAACCTAAATGTCCATTAACAGATGAATGGATAAAGATGTGGAATATATACACAAAGGAATATTACATAGCCTTACAAAAGGATGAACGTATGCCACGGGCAGCAACACAGATAGACCTAGAGATGATCATACTAAGTGAAGTACACAGACAAATATCATGATATCACTTACATGTGGAATCTAAAAAAATGATACAAATGAACTTACGTATCAAACAGAAACAGACCAACCAACATATAAAACAAACATGGTTATCACAGGGGAAAGGAAGATGGGATAAATTGGGAGATCGGGATTAACATATACACAGTACTATACATAAAATAAATAACCAACGTGGACCTACTACAGAGCACAGGGAAATCTACTCAATAATTTGTAATAACCTATAAGAAAAAAGAATCTGAAAAAATAGACATATATATGAATGTATAACTGAATCACTTTGCTGTAAACCTGAAAGTAACACAAAATTGGAAATCAAACTATACTTCAATTAAAAAAAAATTAGAATTATCTATCACAAGTTTTTACTTTATTTCTTTTTATCATTCTCTATCTCTTCCTCACTGCTTTCATTTCTTCCCTTTTTAAAACAAATTTCATTATCTTCTCTGTAACAGATCACCAGCTTTAACTCAGGAAAATATAATGTGAAAGCCTTGTCTAAAACATTTGCTCTGAGCTCACTCTTCAGTATTATGGCTACTTTCAAAAATGGTAATTATATCTTGGCTATGACAATCCTTGGAAAATACTAGTGAAAGTAGTTTTCATCCCTGCCTAATTTTGAAAGAATTAGATCTTTTCTCAGATGCAAGACTCTCAGAAAAGTCAATATTAGTGACATATAATTCAATGATCCCAAGTCCTTCTACATTTCATAGCCCAAGCAAAATTATGAGAGAAAATCAACAAGAACAAAACAATAAAATCAAAATGGCAAGAAATAGGATAACAATGATTTGGCCACTGGAAATCACTGAGATCACAGAGACCATTAAATACTGGTAATTATCAATGTTTTTTGAGAATTGTTAGTTAATGTATATCTGGTTGATCCATAAAATCCTATGTATCCATAACTTTTAAAATAACTAGGCAACTATAGACTTTTCATTCATAAATATTGTGTTTTATACTCCTTTTTAAATATACAGGAAATATCTAGGGACTTTATGAATGGAAAAGTTTTATTCATTGTAGTGTCTTATAATTATTCTGGTTTCCTATGTTACATTTTTGGTGCAGAAACCATTACCATAAACAGAGAAGTCAGAATGTGAACTGCGTCTGTTCTGGAAGAAAGATTACTGTACACATAAGTATACTATGTAAAGAAGGAGATGGGTTTTTGTGAATGACATTTAAAGGCATATCACAAAAATAGTTTTCTGAATTAGAATTTAGGCTTAACATTTCTCCTTCAGTCTATAAACCACATACATAAGTCTTCTATTATTAGGATGTAAAACAGAAGGTGAACTTTCTCATTAAAGGGTTTTCAAGCAATATTCCCAGTAAAATAGCAAAAAAAGAAAAAGATAAGAAAAATAAAGGAATTAAGATTTTTAATAAAAATGGAATGGGTTCTAAGTGCATTTACTTTGCTACAGCATGAAATGTATTACGAGAGCAGGATGGGGAAACAGAGAATCTTAGATTGAACTTGGGATAATTGCTAAATGTTCAGTTCAGTTCAGTTCAGTTCAGTTCAGTTCAGTTCAGTCTCTCAGTCATGTCCGACTCTTTGCGACCCCATGAACCACAGCACACCAGGCCTCCCTGTCCATCACCAGCTCCTGGAGTTTGCCTAGTTCAGATGTCTACATAGGGAGGAATATCTTTTTCATTCTTCTTATGTGATGCCATTCTGCCTCAGAATATATTGGCAGCAAGGAAGAACTTACCTTTTATAAGGGTGCCCATCCTAGATAGAATGGACTTGCTAAACTTTTGGAAGTTTCCTGCTAGTGTAGTTATTCATTCAATAAATAACTAGAGTATCACTGTTTAAAGCAGTTAAGAACATGAGCTCAAGAGCCAGATAAACTGAATTCATGTCTCTTCTCTGACTTTCACTATCTCTATAACCTCAGGAAACACTGTCTTTGTGTTTCATTAACTTCATCCATAAAATATGATAATTTTGCAAACTCATACTGACATGAGTGTGATTTTTTTATTATATTTATTTACTTTTAGTTGAGTATTACTGTAAATCAGGCACTGTCCTAAGTGATGGGGATATTGTTGTATAGTTGCTGGGTTGTGTCTAACTCTTTTGTGACCCCGTGTACTGTAGCCTCCCAGGCTCTTCTGTCCATGGGATTTTCCAAGCAAGAATACTGCAGTGGGTTGCCATTTCCTTCTCCAGGGGATATTCCCGACCCAGGGATCAAACTCACATCTCTTACACTAGCAGTTTGGATTATTTACCACTGAGCCACCTGGGAAGCCTGATAAGGATATACTAGTATTCAAACTATAATCATGTCTTATGAAATTTACCTTCTAATTTGAGCAATGTGGCAGAATCTAGGTAGTTATTTGCCAAACCTCTTTATTCTTCCTTCTTTAAATAAATAATTAATTAATCTATTTGAGATATAATTAACATATTAGCTTCAGGAGTACAACATAATGCATGTATTATGAAATGATCACTACAATAAGTCTACTTAATATCCATAACCATATAGTTACAATATTTTTTCTGCTTTCACTGACAGCTGAACTACATTTACTTATCTTTTCAATGGTGATGTGTGTCCCTAGGACTAAGTTCAAGCAAAAGGAATGTGGAAGGCAGTGATATGTACTGTTTTAAGGTCTGGTTCATCAATATTTTCCATATACCATCCATTCTCTTCCATTGCCTATTGGCTACAATGAAGATTCAGGATGAACTTGAGAGCAATGGGTCGAATGTGTCCATCTTCATTCTCGAATACCTTTGGGCACACCCTGAGTTCCATCTCCCTGCTGCCAATGACATTCAAATTTGTACAAACAGGAAAATGATATGCTACTGTATCATAAGATTTATCTCTTGTAGCATTATTACTTCCATTAATATGAAGAGAATAGAAACAAATACAGGCATGCTGTTGCTGCTGCTGCTGCTAAGTCGCTTCAGTCGTGTCCAACTCTGTGCAACCCCATAGACGGCAGCCCACCAGGCTCCCCCATCCCTGAGATTCTCCAGCAAGAACACTGGAGTGGGTTGCCATTTCCTTCTCCAATGCATGAAAGTGAAAAGTAAAAGTGAAGTCACTGAGTTGTGTCCAACTCTCAGCAACCCCATGGACTGCAGCCTACCAGGCTCCTCCATCCATGGGACTTTCCAGGCAAGGGTACTGGAGTGGGGTGCCATTGCCTTCTCTGAAATACAGGCATACCTCATTTTATTGCATTTTGCTTTACTGTGTTTCACAGATATTGCTTTTTTTCCCCCAGAAATTGAAGGTCGGTGGCAACCCTGGAGTCAAGTAAGTTGGCACTATTTTTCCAACAGCATTTGCTTACTTCATGTCTCTCTGTCGCATTTTGACAATTCTCTCACTAATTCAAAAAAATTTTTTATTATTATATTTGCTATAGTGGTCTGTAATCAGTGATCCTTGATGTTCACAATATGACTTGCTGAGGGTTCAGTACAATAGCATTTTTTAGCAATAAAAATATTTTAAAATAGAATATATTTTAATTACAATATGTACATTTTTTTAAGATATAATACTACTGCACAACTAATGTGCTCAGTAGCTCAGTCATGTCCGACTCTTTAAAGTCCTCATGGTCTGTAGCCTGCCAGGCTCCTCTGTTCATAGGATTCTCCAGGCAAGAATACTGGAGTGGGTTTCCACTTCCTACTTCAGGGATCTTCCTGACCTAGGGATCAAACTCACCTTTCTTGTGTCTTCTTTTTTTTAAATATAAATTTATTTATTTTAACTGGAGGTTAATTACTTTACAATATTGTATTGGTTTTGCCATACATCAACATGAATCCACCGCAGGTATACACGTGTTCCCCATCCTGAACCCCCTCCCTCCTCCCTCCCTGTATCATCCTTCTGGGTCGTCCCAGTGCACCAGCCCCAAGCATCCAGTATCATGGATCGAACCTGGACTGGCAATTCGTTTCATATATGATATTATACATGTAGGCAGTTTCTTTACTGCTAGTGCCACCTGGGAACCCCCACACCCTTAATAGGTGACAGGATAGTGTAAACATAACTTTCATACACAGTGAGAAGCCACCAATTTGTGTGACTCACTTTAATGTGATATTACCTGCACAGTGGTGATCTCAAACCAAACCACACAGCTCTGAGGTATGCCTGCAAAGGTAAAACATCAATCAGCTAGGACTCAGTGTTTGGTAGAAGAGTTATGTGGAGAGAGTGAGTAGAGAGTGGAGCAAATTGGTCAGGGAAGTTCTCATTTAGAAGACATCTGCAGAAGTCTTGAGTAAATGAAGGTATGAGACACAAGTACAGCTACTGAATAAAGCCCTACAGGCTAACGGAAATTCTAAGATCAAAGACTCTGATGTAGGAGTGTGCTTAGGGTTTTGGAACCTTCACGAGAAAATCTGTGTGGGCTGGAGTCGAATATGAAATGGGCTCAGGAGCAACCAGGGGACAGATTAGTCATAGTTTACAGATCATGGTTAGGACTGTGGGGTTTCAATATGGAGATGATACAGCGCCATTTACATTTTAAAATAATCACTCTAGCATTTGTGTAAAGGCTAAGTTAGGGGAAGAGTGAAAGCTGACGATTCAGATATGGAGCCATTAAAGCAGCATTGAAGACAGCAAAAATGACAGCCCTCAGCCTCCTCATGTCAATGTTTTTGATCCCTAGATGTTTCTGTCCATTCATCATATAACAAAACTTACAGGTCATTCACTATCCTGCTTATTCCTCCCCTGGACGCTCTTGAATTTGACACTATCTTTCTTAAATTCACCCAGAATTAAAAGTCATTCTCCACATATCCTCCACAACTCAGACCTGCCTAGAGCTGGACATTGCAGTGCTAAATAATTTATCAAACAATAGAAATTTTGTTTTACATTTTCTTTCCTTAAACACTATCATATTCATTTTACATTTCTGCAATTGATATTATTTTAAAAGCTTTAATTTAAAAAAACAGAGCAAGTGCAGCTTAGTTATTAACTATAATTTCCATATGAACATGTGGATATTTGGGAACTTAGCTTGACTTCTTTGTGTCATAAAAATTTAGTTGAGGCCTTCAAAAAAAAATGTTCTAATAGGAGTGCATAAGTTTCATATGAAGAAAAGGGCCTCCAATCATAGAATCACTGCCCTAACAAAAGTTCATCAGATCCCATTTTAAGGGCAGTTTGGAGGATTTAAACCCGATTTTATGCACCATGACCCTTTATGAGGGGAGATAACATGTGGAGAATTTATCAAGCTTAACTGATTACAGAAGCCCTTCTCCCTTTCTATAGAACATTTCAAAGAACCAATTTTACTGAATACATGCTACTGACTTTTAGAAGACAGTATAATGTTAAACAAAATTTAATTTACAGTTGTCTAATAGCGACCAATGTGATCCAAGTTATCACTGAAATGAAGTAAGAACTAGCACTTAGCCTGCACACCCAATACTAGCCATTCTTCAGAAGACATGATAATATTGTCATGATGAAACCATTTGGGAGATGATTTTTAAAATGAAAATGACTCTAGTTAAGTAAATATCACCTAAACTTTCTCCAGAGATCTGTATAGAATGTACATAAATCTCACTCATTCAGAGTTATTTTCATTATAAATAAAAGTATGTGGAGCCTGACAGAAGAAAAACCTTGATACTATTTCGAGCCACCGAATTATAAGGAGAGAGGCTCCTATTGTTACAGGGTTGCTACAGAGCAGAAATGTGAATCATCCAGTAACTGAAGGGGCTGCAGAAAGCTGTGAACAAATATGCCGCGCTTGGTATTTATATTCATCCTGTTCTTATTCTTGTTTCAAGAGGTGTAACTAGTTACGAAGGACCAGAGGGTGTTTTTGCATCTTTTCCTCCTCTTGATTAAGGTAGACTTCACAGCCCAATGTCACGGGTAGTGTTTCCGTACTGGAGTCTTCACAGGAACATATTATCTATCTCTGTAGGAGCTGGAGGCTTTAGATTGGTTCGGGGTTGACACACACTACTTTGCCATCCACTTTCTTTGTACTCAGAAAAGAAGGTAGTGTCAAATGTGTAATATATATATATATATATTTTTTTTTGGATAGTCAATAGGAGTTGTCTCTAACTACAGAACACCATACCTTTCAAAAATACAATGGAAATAGCCTGGGTTTTAGAATAAATACACTTCAATTCCACATCTGTTAGTTGGAAAATGTGCTCAATGTATGTGAGCCTGTTTTGTAATCTTTAAAATGGTTAAAAAAAAATCATCTCATTTCATGGAGCTGTCATGTGAATTAATATGCTTTAATATTCTACAATATAAATCTGGAAAAGCAGGTACCTTGACTATATTTTCTCTCTCTTACCCCAATGTCCTAGAACAGCATTCTGAATAAAATCAGCACTTAATATATTTTTTAAATTGTACTGATTGAATATATTTGTAATACTTCACATTTTTAAACCCAGATCCCAACAAAAACAGAATCACACAGTGATACAATCTGGTTTTGGGCAAAACCTTTTTATTCCTCATAAAGTAGTACTTTTAATATTGGAAGTACTTAAGGTAAACCAGCTGGAGATTTGAAAAGAGCTTATCAATTGTAATTCTAGTCATTTATTCTCCTCCATTTTTATGAACATTTTCTATAGAACAAGTAAAGAATAACTCCATGGTTTTGAATGATTATAAAATATAAAGGTAATTTTAATACTTTGATTGAAAAAATAAAAACTAGTATTTACTAAGAAATTTGGCATACCTGGTTCCAGGACAGTAAAACCTAAGGACTTTGAGGATGTATGACTTTGGTCACTCTTTCCTGCTGTGTTTTAAAATGAATAACTGAAAATTTTATTTGATAAACATTCACTAATATTTCTTATATATATTATTTTCTTTTAACTGATTTTTGGTTTCATATCATTGTTTGGAAATGATGGTTGGATATAATTTAACTCTTCTTGAATTTATTGAGACATTTCGTGTGGCATAACGTGATCTATTCTGGAGAATGTTTCATATGCACTTGAGAATGTTTTTTGCTGCTTTTGCATGGAATATTCTGTATATATCTTTTAAGTGTGTACAGTATCAGTTCAGTTCAGTTCAATCACTCAGTCGTGTCTGACTCTTTGCAACCCCATGGACTGCAGCACACCATGCTTCCCTGTCCATCACCAACTCCCAGAGCTTGCCTAAACTCACATCCATTGAGTTGGTGAGGCCATCCAATCATCTCATCCTCTGTCATTTCCTTCTCCTCCTGCCTTAATCTTTCCCAGCATCAGGGTCTTTTCTAAGGAGTCAGTCCTTTGCATCAGGTGGCCAAAGTACTGGGGCTTCAGCTTCAGCATCAGACCTTCCAATGAATATTCAGGACTGATTTCCTTTAGGATGGACTGGTTGGATCTCCTTGCTGTCCAAGGGACTCTCAAGTCTTCTCCAACACCACAGTTCAAAAGCATCAATTCTTTGACACTCAGCTTTTTTATGGTCCAACTCTCACATCCATACATGACTACTGGAAAAACCAGAGCTTTGACTAGACCTTTGTTGGAAAAGTAATGTCTTCACTTTTTAATATGCTGTCCAGGTTAGTTATAGCTTTTCTTCCAAGGAGCAAGGATCTTTTAATTTCATGGCTGCAGTCACTATCTGCAGTGATTTTGGAGCCTCCAAAAAAGCCTGTCACTGTTTCCATTGTTTCCCCATCTATTTGACATGAAATGATGGTATAATATATAGTTAAAAGCTGCCACTTATTTACTGATTTTCTGTCTAGATGATATACCCACTGGTGTAAATGAAGTTTTATTTTATTTATTTTTTATTTTACTTTACAATTCTGTATTGGTTTTGCCATACATTGACATGAATCCACCACGGGTGTACATGCGTTCCCAAACCTGAACCCCCCTCCCACCCCCCTCCCACAACATCTCTCTGGGTCATCCCCGCGTACCAGCCCCAAGCGTGCCATATCCTGCATCGGACATAGACTGGCAATTCGATTCTTACATGATATTATACATGTTTCAATACCATTCTCCCAAGTCATCTCACCCTCTCCCTCTCCCACTGAGTCCAAAAGTCCGTTATACACATCTGTGTCTTTTTTGCTGTCCTGCATACAGGGTCATCATTGCCATCAAATTCCCGTAATATTATTGTATTACTGTCAATTATCCCCTTTAGGTCTATTAATTATTGCTTTGTATATTTAGATGCTCCTATATTAGATACATATATGATTACAAATGTTATATCCTCTTCTTGGATTAAAATTTTTATCATTATATAATGCCTTTCTTTGTCTTTATTACAGTCTTTGTCTTAAAGCATATATATATATATTTTTATACCAGCCTTCCTTTTTGTTTCCATTTTCATGGAATATCTCCATTGTTTCATTTTCAGTCTGCCTGTATCCTTATTTCTTCAGTGAGTTTCTTGTAGATGAGTCCTTTCTTTTTTTTAGTTTATTCAGCAACTCAGTCTTTTCATTGGAGAATTTAGTCCATCTACATTTAAAGTAATTATTGATAGATAAGTATTTACTCTCATTTTGTTAATTTTTTTTTTCTGGCTTTTTTTTACTGGCTGTTAGTTCCTCTCTGTTCCTTTCTGAGACAAGCCATATTTTTTATTGACTGATTACTTTGTGCAAACACTCTGACCAAAGTGCATTGCAACACTCTCTCACTTAATTTTCTCAGTGTCACAATATAAAAAATTTTAACTTTATTTTACAAAAAAAAATATAGATGAGAGAAGTTAATCCAGTTGTTTAATATTGTGATGCTAAAGCATAGCAGATGTGAGATTACGTCTCAGGTCTGTTTATTCTGGCTCCCATTCACTAAGGACAAATGTGAGTCATTTTTCACAGACTCAAAGAAAAGGGATAAAATTGCAAAAGCCTAAAATTAAGCCTGTATGATGACTTATCTATGGTGAGAGAAGATTTAAAGATGGAAATTCTATCACTAGAGATAAATTCACAATTTTCTATACTCCTGTTGAGTAAGTAACATTTCAATGGTTGACACAGCATAAAACAAACTAATAAAACCTTGAAGCTTCCATGGATCCATTGCAAGTTGTCTGCTAGTGTCATAGAAACAAAGGCTGCTGGGAGGAAAATCAACAGTTGAAAACCCTAAAAAACAAGTGATAGCTGATGTTTCTCATTTCTTTCTTTAACTTAAGTACATGAACTATAAAAAAAAACTTTTAAATTTATATTAATTTGGTTGCCTTATCTTCTTACAGCGTTCAAAAGATAGAAGCAAAGACAGGCATCACAGTTGATATATCACTTTTCATATTTTGTCTTTTCTTTGCCTGAGTGGCAAGGTTAGAGTCAATTGCAAAAAGAAATATAAATTGATGTTCCTTGTGTTTGGAAAATATTGGAATTTCATTGAATATTTGAACCTTAATATGGAGTCTTTTCTGAGGTTTTCCTCAAAAATCATAGCTCAGTATTAAGCTTTGGGTTCTGCTATAGAATATATTATGGTATCTTTAAAGCAGGACCATTAAATCATTCTAAAAGCAAATACATAGCAGAACTTGTCTGTATCTAAGACATATATTTGGAAAATTCAAGAGCATTATTATGCAAAATTAACAACACTCGGATTTATCCATAATATATTAGTGCATATGGTTGGAGCAAATTTAATTCTTGAAAATTCAATTTAAGCACTCTAAAAAGTAAAGGGTCATACGTTATAAATCAGTGAAGGAAATACTTGTGACTCAATGGAAAAATGGGTGAAGAAAATGGAGAACCATTTGATAAATAAACACAAAGTTTTCAAAAACCCATGAAAAACTATATAGCATCACTATTTCAAAGAAGTAATTGATAATGAAATACTAGCTTCATCTATAAGTTTTGTAAGTTTCTTTTGGATATGATCACTTTAGTCTCAGTTAAAACCACCTCTTCAAAGAGATGGGCTTCCCTGGTGGCTCAGAGGTTAAAGCGTCTGCCTCCAATGTGGGAGACCTGGGTTCAATCCCTGAGTTGGGAAGATCCCCTAGAGAAGGGAATGGTAACCCACTCCAGTATTCTTGCCTGGAGAATCCCCTGGACGGAGAAGCCTAGTAGGCTACAGTCCATGGGGTTGCAAAGAGTCGGACACGACTGAGCGACTTCAGCTTCACCTTCAAAGAGACTAGTTGTATTTAAAATGGCTCCCTTTTCCAAGTTACTTTGTTACCTTATCTATATATTAATATTGCTCATCATATGGCATAATTTCCCTTTTATATCTATCTATTCTTCATCATCTGCCCATCCATCTACCCTTTTCTCTCTCCATGTCTCCATTTATCCATCTATTTTTTGGTGCTACCTATCTTTTGTCGGGTAGAGTGTGGGTTCCATTCAGTCTGCAATGTTTTCCTTACTTGCCACCTCATCCCCTGCCTGGCATAGTGCCTTAAACTTAACTGGTGCTCACTGAGTGGTCACTGAAGCAATGAGTACATGCTACAGAGTAAAAAATGTGTAAGTAAACAGACTCACCACTCATAGAAATGAATTAATAAAGCCTGATATATTTTGGCAGAAGTTCACAGTGTATATAGAGGAACACTTAATGCAGTAATATTTGTGGCAGTGAAATTTGGAGTTAACCTAAATTTGTTAACAGGAAGGTGGCAGAGCAAATTTCTTGGTATGACAAGGATACTATTAACTATTAAAACCAATATGATTGTTTATATAAGATGATATCTGAAACACTCTAAGTTTTATTTCTCATTATTAAAAGGCTAGATGTAGCACAGTTTGTCTATAATACTTTTTTGTTTAAAATTTTTACATATGTGGGTAACATTTTATATATACACACACATATAGATAGATACCTATAAGATAGCTATAAGAATTGGAATGTTCTGGAAGGAAAATTTATACATAATAGTTACATTTGGAAAGTGTGAGTCTGGAGAAGGGATGGAAAAGACACTCTTCATTCTAGATTTTTTTTTTAGTACTGTTTAAGTGTGTTATTATGTTTATATGATGTTTTTCTAATGGTAATGCTGATGATAACAATAAAATAACATCTGAAAAAAGTATGATATAGACCTACATCTGCTATTTAAAATGGTATTGTAACATAAGAATTTAAGTAAAAATCAAGTTGTAGAAAAAATTCAGTTAAGCAAAAGGATGCCAGAAACCAAAAGTAAGAAAGAACTCATATGCATAAGACAGAAATGTCTATTTAGAGATATATACTAAAATCTATCAGTCCTAGAAGACTGCTCATCAAGAGTTAACCACAATACATTTTGGAAAATTGATTTAAGTGAGGAGGATGGAGAAATTTTTATGTTGTCTTTACACTATACATGCTTGAATATTTTGATAGGGAGGATATATACATACATTACTTTGTAACTAAAAAGAAAAATATATAAAGGGAGGGATTAAAGTCTCAATTATATATAAAAACCAGGTATTACCAGATTTTCAGTGTGCTATTTCTTTTTTTGGAAATAAAAAGAAGCTACTTAATAAGGCAAGGTAAATTGAGAGGTAAATATTAAATGAAACATGGGGTCAGAAGTTCAAATTTAGTAATTTTATGGCTTCAGCCAGAAGTGAACAGTCTACTCATGTCAGATTACTTCCTATTAAACTAGGCTATTGGGATTTACACTTAGCTAGTCTACCTAGAATTTCCATACTACCTTTTATATTAGCACTAAGATGTCTCTATCTGATAATTCTGATAGATGTCTCTTGGTTGGTAGATAATGTCTCTACCAGCAAAGGTCCCTCTAGTCAGAGCTATGGTTTTTAGATCAGTCATGTATGGATGTGAGAACTGGACTATAAAGAAGAATTGATATTTTTGAACTGTGTTGAAGACTCTTGAGAGTCCATTGGACTGAAAGGAGATCCAACCAGTCCATCCTAAAGGAAATTAGTCCTGAATATTCATTGGAAGGACTGATGCTAAAGCTGAAACTCCAATACTTGGGCCACCTGATGCAAAGAAATGACTCATTGGAAAAGATTCTGATGCTGGGAAAGGTTGAAGGTGGGAGGAGACAGGGACGACAGAGGATGAGATGGTTGGATGGCATTCCTACACAATGGACACTAGTTTGAGTAAGTTCTAGGAGTTGGTGATGGACAGGGAAGCCTGGCGTGCTGCAGTCCATGGGGTCGCAGAGATTCAGACACAACTGAGCAAATGAACTGAACTGAACTGAACTGGTCTGATAATCTCTAACATTTCAGGGAAGAATTATTCATTCCATATTCTGGATTACTCCAGGATTTATTGCAGTTATCTATGCATGACCCTTTAGCTTTATGGTCTCTGAGTCTTTTGAAGTCAAGGACTATATGAGGAACCTCCTGAAATCCCCAGCTCCCTGCAAAGTCTCATATATAAGTTCTCAATATTTATTTGGTTATGTTGTGTCTGATTCTTGACCTTAGAAAGTGAAGACTACCATGTGAGTGTAGCAGCCATGCTCTCTGCTCACAGTATTGATTTGCTATTACTTGTATACCACTTCCTAGTTCGTACTTCTTACATTCCATTATCATTTTCAAGTATCATCTCAAGCCAGAAAAATAGGTATTACCACTCTTCACACTCTAGTGTTGAGGAAACAGACAGCATATTTATTTTCCCACTGGCCCCACAGCTCACAAGTGGCGCAGCTGAACCTGGCTCTCAGGTCATTTAAATCCAAAACCAACAACCGACTAATGTAAAGTGGGTGGTGAGATGATAGTGCCCTGGAGCTGATGTACTTTTGGGAGCTGAGACACAGCAGTCTTGTGCAGACATAAGTAAAGGTTGGTAAGAGCTCTCTACTGCTTCACTCCTCTCTTATAGACTTCTTTTCCTTTGCAGCAGGGATGGGGACATTCCTACAAATGGCATGTCTACCCCAGCTCCCAACAGCTTAGACTACAGCCAGTGTTAAACTATACTGCTTCCTCCCTCCACTGACCCTTTTGCATACTGAAGAGACTTGATGATCCAAATTTGTAGCTAATGATTTCAATGTATTGTGTGAATAATAATACTGAGCCAAAAAGTTTGTTTGGGTTTCTGTATGATGTTACAGAAAAACTCGAATGACCTTTTTGGCCAACTCAATGATAACAACAATGATAAAACAGTTCCTGCCTATACACCCAAGGTCACAACCTGAGATTAAGGGAGAAATGGGGAGAAGAGAGAAAGAGGAAGATAGCAATGCAGTGAGGGAGGTGGTTTTCTCAATATTAAGCATAGCTGACATTTTTGAGCATTTAATATGCAGTGTTTAAAAGACATCGTATCATAATACAGAGGTTAAGTGAAGAAACTGAGAAGTCAGATGGCACGGGTCTGAATGTCACCTCTGGCACTCACTATAACTCTTAAACAAATTGCTGATTTTTCCAGTGTCTTAGCTGTCCACTGGAGTTGATTCTAGCAGCCCCTGCCTCACAGGGTTGTTCAGTGATGTGGCATCTGCCTATTCCTACAGTGTACACACTGGTACCCATGCGTATTAGAAATTACCAACAGTTTGACAAAACAGCTCACAAAATTCTTGACTATTTAGTAGCTGGCTGTCAGGAGCCAGATTGAGGGTTCTAGCACACCCTTATTGTTATCAGGATTAAAGGAATTAATATCATAAGCACGTAGAGGTCTGAGATCTAGTACACATTATAGTAGGTACTTTTAAAGAGACACTTAAAACCTATATTAACTCTTCTATTTCTCACAATTATCCTGTGAGATTAACGTTATTATTATTGTAATTTCAGGGTAGGTTGATGAGATAGAAAAGCACTTCAATGTGTAGATGATAAGGAAAGAATTGGGACTTGAGCAACCTGCAGACCATATTGCTTTCTTGCCTGGGTCATTAGGAGATCACTTCTTGGTGGAGATCACATCTTGGTGGGGATCACTCTGTCTATGCAAGAATTTGACTGTGATTGCTCACAGGTGAAAGAAAATTAGAGAATCTTTGTACTATTATACAATAAGAAGTACCAGCATCAGCTCTAGAGGTCCAGTGATTTTTCTATTGTCTTTGAGGCAAATTATTTATCATATTATACAATGAGAAAATACATATTAATATGTATGCTCAAGAATGGTGCAGACCATAATGACAGCTTCCATTCCTTGAGCAGTCACTGTGTGCTTGACATTTTGTTTACCACTTAAAATAAATTATCTTATGCAATAAAAATAGCAACCATCTAAAGTAGGATTATTATTGTAGATAATAATGCAGGTGAAGAAAGTGAAGTGTTAAGTAACTTGCTCAAGGGTACAAAGCAGTCATTAAATATCAGTTCTGTTTGAATCCTGTCTATGGATACACTGAAAACGATATGCTCAACTGCCATCTCTTAAATTCATGCTCCCCTGTCCATGGGATTCTCTAGGCAAGAATACTGGAGTGGATTGCCTTTCCCTCCTCCAGAAGATCTTCCTGACCCAGGGATAGAACCCCAGACTCCTGCATTGCAGGCAGATTCTTTACCATTTGAGCTACAGGGAAGTCCCTTAAATTTGTGATGAATAACACAAAATTCTTTTAAGAATTTAAAAATTCTTTTCAATACCCCATATTGCCACTTATATGTGGAATTTAAAAGACTAAAGCAAACAAATGAGTATAACAAAGCAGAAAGACTCATAAGAGAACAAGCTAGTGGTTACCAGTGTGGAGAGCGGAGGTGCAAGATAGGTATAAGTTATTAAGAGATATAAACTAGTATGTATAAAACAGATAAGCAAGAAGGATATTTTACAACACAGGGAAATAGAGGCATTATTTTACAACTTCAAATGGAGTATAACCTATAAAAATGTTGAAATGCTATACTGTATACCTGAAACTAATATAATATTGCAAATCAACTATACTTCAATTAAAAACATATTAATACATATATTTTGCTGTCAACATCCCTTTACTTTACTTTGAGTGTGTATATAGCTTTGAGGCTGTAGGAGGACAGGAAAAGAATTCTGTGCCTGTCAAAGAAAGTCATATTAGAAGACGTGTAAGGGTCAAATTCAGGCTACTCTACATTCTGCTTGGCACCTTCATTGTAGTGAAGAAAAAAGAATTAATTGGTTCATTTAGTCTTTGACTTAATTCAGGCTTTTATTGTGCACTTCAGTTCTCACCCAAATGAACAGAGACAGCGCAAGAAACAGAACACTTTTAATGCGGCTCTCAAGACGCGCGGTTGTGGCTCTTGCTTCTTTAAGAGACACAAACCATTTACTTCCTTCTGAAAAACTCCATTACCCAGCAAAAAGCGGAACTACTTAACAAATGTATATCTTACCAGAAAAGGAAAACTCATATCTTGTCATATGCAAAGTCATGGACACACATTCACAGTGTATCTACACACAGCAAGCCTGCCCACAAAGCATTCCCCACCTTCATCATGTTGAGGATAAAACAGCATAACTATGAATTAGAAGTAGTGTGGCCCTTAGCTCAAATTACATCTAGTCTTCCCATTTTCAGGATAAGGGGAAGTGAGGCTTGAAGAGGTAAGGTGATCAAGCAAGTAGGTCAGGCAGGTGGTCACTGGGGAATACAAATCAAATTCTCATCTCCCAACTCTATGTATAGCCTTGTCTCTCCTGCTCTAGTATATGCATGCTAACTTGCTTCAGTCATGTCTAACTCTTTGTGAACCTATGGACTGTAGCCCACCAGGCTCTTCTCTCCATGAGATTACCCAGGCAAGAATACTGGAGTGGGTTGCCATGCCGCCTCCAGGGGATCTTCCTGACCCGAGGACTGAATCCATGTCTCATATCTCCTAAAATTGGCAGGCAGGTTATTTATCACTAGTGCCACCAGGGAAACTCTCCTATTCTAGGCTTCTTGCTTAATATCGATCATTGCCATGGTCCCAAAGATTGATCTCCTTCAAAGTTTATTATCCAATCCTCTCTGAAAATGCATGTGCACTTGTGGAGAATCCCTGTCCCACATTTCTGCTTCCACATTTTGGGTTGGCTAAAGAATTCATTTGGGTTTTTCCAAGCATCATATGGCAAACCTAGAATTCTTTTTCCCCCCAACCTAGGACAAATATTTCCCCTTCCCTTTCAGAAAACACATTGTGCTTCTCTTTTGGATGGTGATTATCTTTTGAGACCTGGCCTTGGGAAAGCTTCCCAGGTGGTAAAGAATTCACTGCCGATGCAAGAGACGCAAGAACCATGGGTTTGATGCCTGGGCAAGGAAGATCCCCTAGAGGAGGAAATGGCAACCCCCTCCAGTATTCTTGCTGGCAGAAACTCATGGACAGAGGAGCCTGGCTAACTACAGTCTGTGGGGTCACCAAGAGTCAGACACAACTGAGCACCTAAGCACACATTTGGGAAAACACCAAGAAGTCAATTTCTTTTTTTTTTTTTCCAAACAAAAGCTCTCAAATACGAGCTAGTGACTGGTTTCAGTTTGTAGTGATTCTCTTGGACATATTTCTTCCCACACAAACATAAACACATTTCTTGACTCATGCTAATGATTTTCACCAGCTTAAACAGCCAGTTTAATTAATCTTCTGTTTAACAAAAAAAAATTTGATCTGATAAAATGTTGAGGAGAAAAACTAAAGCTAGTGCTTTTCCTCCAGGTAATCTGTTAGGTAGGCTTAAGGAAAGATGTTGGCAAGTGATACAGAAGAAGTAATTCATTATTGAAAAGTGATCTAGAGATGTGTGATCAGCTAGAAAGCTCAGCGTTCACTAAGTGGCCTTCATTTAATCACAAGTTGGCACATTCTGTAAGCCAAACATCTCATCTTCTGTGCCAAAGACAGAGCAGCCTCTGTTCTAGGGAACAGATCCAGGTGGTAGAAGTTCATGTCACATCCCAGTTGCTTGGGAAATAAGCTGTCATTTCATTTTGAACTTCTCAGTACTGTGAGTTCAGTTTCCTCAGTAGAGATAACATCCCCGCTCCACCCCCCCTCTCCCCCCGCACCAAAGCCACCAGTATTTACAATGGAGACTCAGTGTTAATTTCATTGCTTGTCAGTTAAGCTCATCCCTTAATTTAATTGGGATGTGTATACAAAACATCACAGTGGTAATTCTAGTCCTTAATTCATGCTTAGAATAAGCTATATGCTCCAAGCATCTTTTCCTCCAATCTTCCCATCTCAATTTATTTTATGGCTGATTAATCCTCTTACGCATAGGTTTAATGAGACCGTCATCCTGCTTCAAAATCTTTTGGAGTCCCACTCACTACAGAGTAGAATCCGAGTTCTCTAACAAAAGCAGTGAAGGCTGGAAATGACCTGAATCAACCCACCTGACCAGCCCATCTCTCCTACGTCATTTTGACGAATGCTGAATGCTTTATGTCACCTAAAACTTGTCTCATTGAAAATTAAAGTGAGAGTTGTTCAGTCGTGTCTGACTCTTTGTGACTCCATGGACTATACAGTCAACGAAATTCTACATGGCAGAATAGTGGAGTGGGTAGCCTTTCCCTTCTTCAGAGGATCTTCCCAACCCAGGGATTTAACCCAGGTCTCCCTCATTGCAGGCGGATTCTTTATCAGCTGAGCCACAAGGGAAGCCCATTGAATATTAAAGCCAGGATTAAAAGAACATCTGACCAGTAGCCTTGCAATAGCCTCTTCCAATTTGATACAATAGGGCTCAAGAAACTTAGTGGGAAAAGTGACATGAAATTCACACCTCACCCATACCGAGTAGGACACAATTTTCAGAGCCAAGCAATACATGCTGAAAATTAAGCTAGCTACTCTCTAGATTTTCAAAAAATAAAATAAAAAAATATTCAAGATTAAACACTTTATGCATCCATAACAATCAAGAGAATTCAGCAAATAAAACTGAAGAAAGTATATGAAACACTGTGCTGTGGACTGAATGTTCATTTTCAACCCTCATTTCGAATTCTTGTGCTGAAGCCTGACCCTCGTGTGATGGTATTTGGAGACAGAGTCTTTGGGAGGTAATTATGTTTAGGTGAAGTCATAGGGGTTGAGCCCCTGTGATAGATGGTATTCTTTTAAATGAAGGAAGAGCCCAGAGCTCTCCGTTCACAGTGTATGAGAGTACAATAAAGAAGCTGACTTTCTGCAACCCAGAAAAGGGCCTCATCATAACCTGACTATGCTACCACCCTGCTCTCAGATGTTCAGCTTCTAGAATTGGGAGAAATATATTTCTGTTGTACACAGACCACCCAGACTATGCTACTTTGTTATGGCAGCATACACTGAGCCAAAATCGTTTTCAGGCATTGGACTATGGACATGGACATTGTAAGACACCGACTTCTGAACAAAGCTCAAAATAAAGAGATGATGCTTATGACTATCCTAACTGATCACTCAGAGAGTGACTTTAGGCCCCAGTGCAAGGAGAAGGAATTTAAACAAGCTTACTGTTTCTTCTGAGTTGAGGAGACAGTGTTTAATGTTTGGGGAGACAAAAATGCCTAGAATTTGAGGGGCAGAATACAAGAGAGGAAAGATTAGTAGCATGTAAGAATCCAGAGATTTGATAAGATTTCCAATCAAGTCCTTAGATGACCAGTACACAACTATGAGGAAACCAATAGGTCTTGAAAAATAGAAAGAGGCAAGTGGACAAATCCCTGGTGCTCACACAGGATGTGGAAAATTTCATTTTTTAACCAGACTGAATGGAAAGACTTTCTAACAGATGGATCATTGAAAAGGGACCTCAGATCATATTGCCTCAGTAGAGAGTTCAAATAAGATATAGACTAATGGCTGCTATGATTGCTAAACTTCAAAGAAAAATCCAAAGAAATTAAATAGTACCATGTAACTTAATTGCATACAAAAACAAAGATCAAATATATTGGAAGAAACAATAACAGAAAGAATCCAGCAACCACTAACAGAAATTTTACAGCATCTGAAATTTAGTTAAAAAAATCACCAGGTATGCAAAAAAGCAGGAACATATGGCCTACAATTATATATATATATATATATATATACACACATATATATTCATATATATATACACACATATATATATCAATTAATAGACTTTAAGTTGACAATGATGAAAGAGTTAATAGAAATGTTTATTACTATAAATAAACTTCATATATTAAGAAAGTAGATGAAAAGCATGAATAAGTTTAGAGATATAGAAAATATAAAAATGATCCAAATTAAACTTCAAAAAACAGAAAATGTATTGTCTTGGATGAAAAATATACTAGGTAGGATTAAAAACAGATTAGACACTGCAGATGCAAGTATAATTTGAAGACACAGGGGGAAAAAAAAAAAGAAAAAAACTATCCAGAATGAATCCTAGGTTTAAAAAGACTAGCGAAGAGCTGACTCACTGGAAAAGACCCTGATGCTGGGAAAGACTGAAGGCAAAAGGAGAAGGGGGTGGCAGATAGTGAGATGGTTAGAAAATATCACCGACTCAATGGACATGAATTTTAGCAAACTCCAGGAGACAGTGAAGGGCAGAGGAGTCTTGCATGCTGCAGTTCACGGGGTAGCAAACAACTGGACTTGACTAGAGACTGGACAACACACTGTTGCTTTACAATGCTGCGTTAGTTTCTACCATCCAGCCAAGTGAATCAGCTATATGTATACATATACCCCCTCCTTTCTGGATTTCTGTTCCATTTGTGCTATCACAGAGCAGTGAGTAGAGTTCCCTATGATATACAGTAGGTTTTCATTAGTTATCTATTTTATGACGTGAAAGTGAAAGTGTGGTAGTTTCTTAGTTGTGTCCAACCTTTGCAACTCCAAGGACGATAGCCTGCCAGACCTCTCTGTTCATGGAATTCTCCAGGTGAGAATATTGGAGTAGGTAGCTATTCCCTTCTCCAGGAGATCTTCCTGACCCAGGGATCAGACCCAAGTCTCCTTCCACCAGGGAAACCTGTCTATTTTATACACAGTATCATTAATGTTTATATGTCAATCTCAATCTACTAATTCATCCCACCCACTCACCCTCTTTCCCCCTTGATATCCATACATTTTTTTTTCTGTTCATTCTGTGTCTTCATTTCTGCTTTGTAAATGAGATCATCTATACCAATTGTTTTTTCAGGGATTTATTGGGGAAAATGCAAGTCAGAAAAAAGTGAGGCAGCATACGTAAAGTACTAATAAAAGGAAAACTAACAAATATTGTCAAGTGAGAATTCTATAGCCAGCAAAATTATCTTTTCAAAGTAAAGGCAAAATAACATCACTTTCATAAGTACAAAATCTGAGAGTGTTGATTACCATCAGACAGGCACCACAAGAAATGTTAAAGGATGTATTTTAGGCAGAATGAAGATGGTTCCAGATGGAAACCTGTATCTACACAATGGAATGGAGTATACAGGAAATGGGGGAAATGTGGGGGAAATTTAAAATTTAATTGACTGTTCAAAGCACTGAAATATCTCTAAATTATACACCGAAATAAATTACAATATTAAAATATATAGAATAAGATCTCACCCATAATCTAATCATCTTTTATGTTTTGCTGATTTCATCTCTATGAAGACATGTATATTAAAAATTTGAAGTTAGGAGTCTGAATTCCCAATTCTATTTCCAATTATGTTAGCTTAGAGAAGGTGCTTTCTCTTTCTGTGCCCCCATTTCTCATGTGTAAAAGAGGCATGAGCCTTTATTATATCTGTGGATCTTTTACTCCATGGTATAACTTTCTTCATGTCTATTGACAAACTCCTGCCACATGGGTTCTAAGAGAAAACTGAAGGCAAGTTTGGTCAGGAGTCTGTTGACAAACTCCCGCCCACAAAATTTCTAAGAGAAAACTGAAAGCAAGTTTGGGGAGTCTCAGAGGAGATTTTTAAGTAAGGTGATGTATTAATTCATTAAAAAGGATGAGGGCTAAACTTTTTCTTTTTACAATATTAAGAGATGAAGCAAATGTCATGGGTGATGACTCAAGCTGATGATTGTCAGATATTCACAATGCAGAACAAAAATGCCAATTTTGACATGGTGAGAACAATTAATTTCATTGTCATTGTGATTTTTCAAATATTTATTCTATTTAAAGTACCTGGGTGGGTTGTATGTGGTATAGACATAGCTCCATTTTACTTTTTATATCTGGCGTTGCAGGCCAATACATACTATCAGTAATATTTTAAATCAGTCTCAGTAAGAACATACCTTGCATATACTCTCATACATACACTATGAAGTTCAGTTCAGTACAACAAAATTTATTGAATACTAATTGAGGAATGCAACATAGCTTATCAGAATTTTATGAGACCAGGGTTCTAATCTCAATATAACCAACTAGCTTCAATACCTAGAAAAAAATGTTATTTAACTTTGTGAAAACCTTTTGTCTTCTATAATACAAGAAGATTTAATTAGATTATTCTAATTAATTACAGAATTAGATTATTAAGGTTGTTTCTGGTTATAAACACTGCATACTCTACGTGTCCATGTACTCACAAATGTAATAGAAACTGAGAAGGAATCAAACTAGTATAAAATAAGTTTCCTAGCCTTGAGAAAATTATGATTTAATTGAGTAATAAATGGTACACCTATTTAACTCAGAATTAATTACCAGAATGTTTATTATGTTCTAGGTTTGGTACAGTTTGAAATGATTAGAATAGGCTTACAGTTTTAGAGAGATATGGCCAGTCAGGATTTTTGAAACAGCCTTGTAAAGGAGTTGAAGTTTAGGATGAAATTTGTAGAATGAATGATATTAAACTAAGAGTATTGTAAAAAATATGCATCAGGAAAATGGTAAATTTACAGAGAAAACTGTTTAAAAAAATTTTTACCCATATTATATATATGTATATACACACATATATGTATATATACATATATATAAACTAAGTTTTATATATATATAAAGTTTACAATAGATAGGGGTTACTTAAAATTATTACATGTGGGCAGATATGTACATATAAGTACCTCCACACATATTTCTCAACCAAGCCAATTAACTATGAGAAAGAAAGGGAAGACAGATGAAATGGGATGATCTGGTACATATAGCACCCAGACGTTTTCAAGTCCAAACACTGCAACTAACGATGCACATCTCTGATTTTTTGCAAGTCTCTACATTTCTCAGCGTTATTAGCTCTGCAATATAAAGATGGGCATTAGGTAGACTAGATGAGTTCTAACATCACTGCTACCTCTGTCCTTACATACTGAAAATTTAAACTGAGTTACTACCCACTGTGATCACTGCACTATATCTGGTTTTGAGATACAGAGATATGTAGGTCCTTCCATGAGATTCTTATCTGGTTTGGGAACCAAGACATAGAAATAAAATTGAAACTACAAATGTTGATTTAATACCTTACATCTTTATTATACACTTTATCTCCATTTAGGCAGCAGTCATATCTGCTTTGTTTTATAATGTATTTCTAGTACTTAGCTCAGAACCAAGTACACTGAAGACATTAACATCTTCCGTAAACCATGAATTAATAAATTTATGAGAAAAGCAAAAGATAACTAGTCCTGCATTTAGAACTTAACCAGCTGTTCATGTCTACTGATATAGAATGACACAGGTTCCTAGCACCTCACACATACTCCTTTTTCTATCTTGTCTGCTTCATTTGCTGCAAACAACTTCCACTGCTAATCCATATTCAGTTCATAATAGAAGGATCTATTACTAAACCGCATCATGTGCCACACACTGATGTAACATTTTTTGAAAAGAGTGTCATCAGTATTTCCATCTTTCTACATTGAAATGTACTGGGGCCATGCTGGCAATCTGGATAAGAACTAAGAGAAGAGTAGCAAAGTGGCATTAGCTAGAAATGGACACATGAGAAGAAAGTACCCTAAAAGCCACGAAATTGTATTTAAAGTTCTTCAGGTATCTTTCAAGTCATGAAGTCCTTTTTCTTTTTTGAGCAGGTAGATATCCACATATATTGACTCCTCACCAGCTTTAATACTTTGGTAACATGTCATATTATCAGGGTGCCCTTCCTTCCCCTTCCTATTTAAAATTATAGTCATCCCTCCCCCACACTTCTCTGATTTCCTTTCCTTCATAGCTATTATTTTCTAGAATATTATGTGAGCTACAAAAGTATTTGGTTATTATGCGGCTTCTCCTACTGGATTGTAATATTTCTAAGGGCATAATTCTGTCTGAATTTACATCTGTATCCCTGGTCTATAGTATAGGGTCTTCTACACAGAAGAATCCCAATTCAGTTCAGTTACTCAGTAGTGTCTGACTCTTTGTGATCCCATGGACTACAGCATGCCAGGCTTCCCTGTCTATCACCAACTATCAGAGCTTACTCAAACTCTTGATTGCAGTCACTCTTGATTGGCTTATTAATGCTGGTATCATGTCAAAGAAGATTATATTAATAGAGGTGGCAAGAAGCAGAAGATATTGAGAAGAGGTGGCAAGAATACAAGGAAGAACTCTACAAAACAGATCTTAATGACCCAGATAACCACAATGGTGTGATCACTAACCTAGAGTAAGACATCCTGGAGTGTGAAGTCAAGTGGCCTTAGGAAGCATTACCATGAACAAAGTTAGTAGAGGTGATGGAATTCCAGCTGAGCTATTTCAAATCCTAAAAGATGATGCTATTAAAGTGCTTCACTCAATATGCCAGCAAATTTGGAAAATTCAGCAGTAGCCCCAGGATTTTAAAAGGTCAGTTTTCATCCCAATCCCAAAGAAGGGAAATGCTAGAGAATGTTTAAACTACTGCACAATTTCACTCATTTCACATGCTAGCAAGGTAATGCTCAAAATCCTTCAAGCCAGGCTTCAACAATACATGAACCAGAACTTCCTAATGTACAAACTGGATTTAGAAAAGGCAGAGGAACCAGAGATCAAATTGCCACCATTTGCTGGATCATAGAAAAAGCAAGAGAATTGCAGAAAATACGTATACCTCTGCTTCATTGACTACACTAAAGCCTTTTACTGCATGGATCACAACAAACTGGGGAAAAATCTTAAAGAGATGGGACTACCAAACCCCCTTACCTGCCTCCTGCCTCCTGAGAAGCCTGTATACAGGTCAAAAAGCAACAGTTAGAATCAGACATGAAACAACAGACTGGGTCCAAATTGGGAAAAGAGTTTGTCAAGGCTGTATATTGTAACTCTGCTTATTCATCTTATATGTAGAGTATATCATGAAAAGTGACAGACCGGATGAAGCACAAGGTGGATTCAGGATTTCAGGGAGAAATATTAATAACGTCAGAATTGCAGATGACACTACACTTATGGCAGAAAGTGAAGAGAAACAAAAAGCTTCTTCATGAAGGTGAAAAAAGCTGGCTTAAAACTCAACATTCAAACAATTAAGATCATGGCATCCAGTCCCATCACTTCATGGAGATAAATGGGAAGCAATGGAAATAATGTCAGAATTTCTTTTCTTGGGCTCTGAAATTACTGTTGATGGTGACTACAGCCCTGAAATTAAAAGACGCTTGCCTGTTGGAAGGAAAGCTATGACAAACCCAGAGAGTGTTTTGTAAAGCAAAGATATTAGTTTGCCAACAAAAGTCCTTATTGTCAAAACTATGGTTTTTCTAGTAGTCATGTACGGATGTGAGCGTTGGACCATAAAGAAGGCTGAGCTCCAAAGAATGGATGCTTCTGAACTGTGGTACTGGTGAAGACTCTTGGGAGTCCCTTGGACAGAAAGGAGATCAAATCAGTCAATCCTAAAAGGCGTCAACTTTGAATATTCTTTGGAAGGACTGATGCTGAAGCTGAAGCCACAATACTTTGGCCAGCTGATGTAAAGAGCCAATTCATTAGAAAAGACCCTGATGCTGGGAAAGATTGAGGGCAGGAGGAGAAGGGGGTAACACAGGATGAGATGTTTGAATAGTATCATTGACTCAATGGACATGAGTTTGAGCAAACTCCAGGTGATAGCGAAGGACAGGGAAGCCTGGCATGCTGCACTCCATGGGGTCGCAAAATGTTGGACACAACTAAGCAACTGAACAACAACCATCCTGAAGGTTGCCTATATGTTTCTATTAATTTATAGAGTGGGAAAAATAGATATTTTAAAAATCAATGCACATAAATAAATAGTTGTAAACTGTACTAAAGTGCCACAAAAAATTACAGATTATGATAAATAATAGTTGGGAGGCAATTACATCAGAAAGATCCGAGATCTTTTGGAAGTAATAGCTTCTGAGTGCAGTCTCTAAAAGTAAGATGACTTTCTTATGGAAAGTTCATCTTCTTTTAATCCTAGTCAGTGACTCCTTAATGTTCAGACTGGGGCAAGTGAGATCTGTGCAAGCCTGAATCATTTTTTTTTTTTTTTTTTGTATCACTATGAAATTTCCCCTCAATGTACTTCATACAGGGACACTTTTACATTTATTTGTATGCTTATTCAATTAATTCCTGTATTCTTACTAGCTTGAAAGCTTTATAAGAGAATGATCTCAGTTCCTGGAATCTCCCAATTCCTGGTTTCAGCTTCCTTTGAAGTATGGTTTCTTATTTGCACTTGGGTTTCAGAATATAACTGTGCATTCTCATAAAAAAAATTTATATAATTATTTCATAAGCAAACCCATGTGAGTTTTTGTTCTGTGCAAAAAAGAGCTTTGCAAGATACGATGTTTTGTTCTACAAAAATAAGTGTGCCTTTAGGAGTGCTAATGTGAATAACACGGCTGTCTCATAGGCTCTGCATATAGACTAACCAGGTTTCCAATCTGTGTTCTACCATTGAATGGGTATACACCTTGCGCCAGTCTTTAAATCACTCTGAGCTACAGTTTCCTAATCTGCAATAGTGTGATAATAATGTCTATCTCAAGGGATGTTGTAAGATTAATTAGACATTGTAAATAAAGTATCTCCACTCTCTAGCAAATAGATGAGACTCATAAAATGGCTAATGTGATAACAAGAGAGTGGTTAATGCATAATAAGAGAAATATACAGGGCTGTTATTTACTACATTCATCCAACAGAAATCTATTGATAATTATTATATACCAATTTTGTGCTTAGTTGTATAGTGGAACAGTCACAACCAGGACATAAGCCTGTCACCAAGGTGAAAACCAGTTGACTCCACATGAGAATGTATGAAGACAAGAGTTGAAATCAACTCTGTCTCCTGCTATGGAATTGCTGGCCCTTCTCTTCAACTGCCAGGGAGCAATGAATTTTAAGGACTTAAGCTACATTTTTCCTAATAGATCCTTTATTTTATGATGCCATTTTATTCTGTAATATCTAAGCAGCTAGCAGAATGATTAAGAGGAAGAAAATACCAAAATGTCATTTCAAAAATTTTATTTTAAAACAAGATGTACATATCAAATAGAAAAAGTAGCAAACTTGCCAAATGTTTTTTAGACACTCCATAGTGATCAAATTATTTCCACTATTTACTGGAGAGAGAACATGAAGAAATTACTTTAAAACAAAATGGGACTTCATAGGTTCCCAAAAGAAGACCTGCATTAGCAAGAAGTTAAGAGAAGAGGTTATCTTTAGAATTCATAAATCTGGAATAGATAAGATATAATATATAGTATCTATATTTGCAATATGTATGCATATATACATATTTGTTGTTGTCCAGTTGCTAAGTTATGTACAACTCTTTATGACCCCCATGGACTGCAGCATGCCAAGGCTTCCCTGTCCTTCACTATCTACCAGAGTTTGTTCAAGTTCATTCTACTATATATAGTGGAATACTACACTCAGCCATAAAAAAGAATGAAATAATGCCATTTTCAGCAACATGAATAGACCTAGAGATTATCATACTAAGGAAGTCATATATAGATAAATATCATATGACAAGCTTATATGTGGAGTCAAAAATGATAAAAATAAGCTTATATACAAAACAGAAATAGACTCAGACATAGGAAACAAACTTATGGTCACCAAAAGGGAAAGGAAGGGGAGAGACACATTTGGAATTTGAGATTAATAGATACTGATTACTATATATAAACAAGATAGCCAACAAGGATCTACTGAATAGCATAGGGAACTATATTCAATATCTTATAATAACCTATAATGGAAAAAGAATCTGAATCACTTTGCTGTACACTTGAAACTTTGTAAATCAACCATACTTCAATGAAAAAGAAAGCATTAAAAAAAAAAAACCCAACCAAGCAAACAATAATAAAAAGAATTCTTATATCTGAATAAGGATGCAGGGATTTTATTGGCCCTTTGAGATAACTCTAGGCCAAAGGGACACACAATTCAGTTCAGCCGTAGATATAATGTTCCCAGCTGGCCAGAAGGTTTCACCAACCTTCATCAGATGATTGGATGTGACAGACAGCATGCAAAATGCCACCCTGATGCCTAGGGTGGAAGCTTATATACCATCTGAAACACCTAAGATGCTCACAGAAACCACTGCTGTAGATAGTACAGGCAGCTTTTATCTCATCATTAGGGCCAATGACTAGGAAATATATTTTGAGAAAGTTTTATAGTTAAACCAATCTTCAGAAGTTATTTTAGGAAAAGGGGTAAAAGAAAGTAGAAATCAAAACAACAGCAACAAGACTGCCTTTACTGAATAAGTATTATAAATGTTAAAAAAAATCAAGGTTGAAGAAAGTCCTCACAGCAAACCAGTTAAGACTGAGGGTCATCAAGCTGTGATTCAAAAAACACAAGAACACAGAGTCAAGCAACATATTGAGAGGGCTTCTGCCTGCCCACATTCTGGATCAAGGGGTCAAACAAAGCTGGCAAATGTTTTAGCAAAATCATCCTAGCATGGGGTTTCAAAGGGAAAAAGAAATAAATACTACTCATCAAGAGTTTATTTTCCAAGAGATGGGAAATTGTTTCCAAAATAAAAATCTCCAAAAAATCTGAAAATAAAAACTTTAGCATAAAAAGTTGTTTCATTGTTTCAATTCATTGCAGAATTTCTAGATGTTTATTGACTCACCTTTTAAAATGAATCCCTTGTAAGCTGATTTTAGCAAATTCTTTGCAAAGTTTTAATGTGGGATGAGTCATATTTAATTGCCACTGTACATTGGCTTTTTGAAAAATCCTGTCTAAATACAACCCTCAGACACAGAAACACTCATTTTTGCATAAGTGTTGCTTGCTAAATCACAACAACATGAATGAAAAAAATGCAGAAAATACTCACATTATGGGCACTCTTCCTACAAAAACTCAGGCATAGGATTATTACTTTTCATACTTCTCATTTCTAGCTTAAAATTTCCATAGACAGTTGCATCTGAACTTGTTAATTTGTTTTTTTTTTAGTTTTTCAACTGCAAGGAATTCTCCAATATTATAAACTGCAGTTTACAGTATTCAAGCTTGTCCAGCTGGGGTAATAAATGTTTTGGCTACACTTGCTCTGCAAAGTTGAAGAGATGGTTCTTTGCAATTAGGAAGGTCTTAACACTACGTTTCTTATACATCTGACAATACTGTTGGCTGGGAAATTATTTCCTTCAGAGCCAGAGGTAAGGACTTTGCAGCTTTAGCTCAAGTAACTATATATTATTTTAATGATCAATTATTTATTATAAATTACCAATTTCTAGATTCCTAGTGTTAGTTGCTCAGTTACGTGTGACTCTTTGAGACCCCATGAACTGTACTCACCAAGTTCCACTGTCCATGGAATTCTCCAGGCAAGAATACTGGAGTGGTTGCCACTTCTTACTCCAAATGGGTTGTCATTTCCTACTCCATTTCCTACTAAATTCCTAATTAGAATGCAAAAGATGATAGATCATGGTGGACTCTTTCATTTTTGCCCTTAGGCCTCTCTGAATTAAACAAACGCTTGGACACATTAAACTGCCTCTTCATTTGATGGCTTCAAAGAAATTTGCAGAGAAATATAAAAATATGATCAGCTCTAAGACAGATATATATGCAAAGTACTATGGGAATATTGAGATACAAATGGATCAGAACAAAGACACAATGAAGTTTGAGGCTCCCAACTGGAGGACACGGTTTAGAAAAATATCTCTCTTTCATTGAAGCCAGATCAGCTCATAGAACTCATGGTTAGATAGGTGGGGAGGGTGTAAGGAGAGAGAGAGAAAAAGAGGGAAAGAGGATGGATTAAGAAACAGAAATATAAAAGTCTTAGAAGCATGCCTAGAAATCTAAGACCTATACAAAGGACATGGGCTAGGCTTTTGGCTTGTAGGATCAAATAGGCTTTTAAAGCAGTTGTACTGTCAGAGAAACTTCCAATCAATCAGCAGGAAACAGGCTAAAGGACTGTTCATTTCTAAAGGAGGTCAAATTCTTCAATGCCCATTTCTGATATGGTCATGGAAGATAACAGAGAAGAAAAAAAAATATTCTGGAATGAAGAGACAAGGACCCCAACCAGACACCAACACTAGAGTCTAAGCAGAGGCTATTCAGGATCGTTTTCATGTCTGTCCAAGGGGAATTCAGGAATCCCTGTTAGAAAATGCGCCCTAGACAGGGAAACACATGCAAGTGTGCTCTGGATCATCACCCTAGTCTTTCTCTCTGGAGCCATCGTTTTGCTTTCATGGCTTCTTGGATTACACGGAGCCCATTCAGATAATCCAGGATCTTTGTTTTAAGGTTACTAATCTTAATTACATTTGCAAAGCTTCTTCCAACATGTAACAAAACTTGTTTATACTTTCCAGATTTTAGAGCAGAAATATAGCAGGTGAGCAGGTGGAGAGTGACATGGGGAGGGGATCTATTCAGTCTACCATACCAGTAATACTGGACTTTGTGCTTGATGCCATATGCCTGGATATACTTATTGGATTGTCTTCCTTAGAGAGAGAGAGAGAGCGCGCGCAAAATATTGCTAAAAGAAGGGACAGTAAAAATGTTTGGTGACCATAAAAGGCAGACAAATTTTCATTAGACCTTTTTGCCAAGTATTTCTGACCTTTCAATTGCATGATGGAGTAGAATATTTGGCTCTTGAGTGACTGAATAGAGACATTTAAACAATTCTATCAGACATTTCCTGAAGACCCCAAATAGGATGACTTTAAGCCAGAGGATTTGGAAATTTTTTATTACAGTAGATTGAATGTGATTTTGCCATATGCAACAACTTGCATAGACCTAGAGGGTATTATGTTTAGCAGAATGTCAGACAGAGAAGGGGCTTCCAAAGAACCCACTTGCCAATACAGGAGACATAAGGGATGCAGCTTCAAACCCTGGGTCAGGAAGATCCCTTGGAGGAGGTAGTGGCAACCCACTCCAGTATTCTTGCCTCGAGAATCCCATGGACAGAGGAGCCTGGCAGGCTACAGTCCATGGGGTTGCAAATAATTGGATGCAACTGACAGACTAAGACTTAACTAAGAAGAATAATACAAATTAGACCAAAAGGATATGTCATTATCGCTTCACAAGGTTGCCTAGAGTTTGAAAAAAAAAAATTTAACAATAAGCATTGACCAGGAGGTTAACCAATAGTAATTCTCGTCCATTGGTTGTGGGTATGAGAATCATACAACAGTTTTGTGATGAGGAATGGAATGTGTTAATATTCATGAAAGGTACTAAATTAATATTCATTTTTGTGGTTGTAGTTCTGGTGATTGTGGTTGTTATTCTCAGGCTTTTCCTGACTCTTATGGATAATATTTGTCATATTCTTTCACTCAGTATCCATTCATCATTTTCTATTTTGTGCCACATATTGTGGTAGATTCTAAAAATACAGAGATGGATGAAAAATTCTTATAGTTCCTGAGCTCAAATTGCATAGTGTTTAATGGAAGTTAATCAGTTCTCTTTTTTTTTTCTATTTTTGATCTTATTTCTTCATACAATTTTATATCATAAACTTGCTAATATCTATAACTTTTTAAATAATTAATATGTGCCAGGAAAACAGAGAGGATGTCAGCAAAAATAAAAAGATTCTGGGAAAGCATAAAAGTTTAAGGATTATTAACAAATTCTTCCATATTCCTATCACATTTTACTCTGAAATTTCAGACATTCTTTTTTTTTTTTTGGAAGAGTTCGTTTCATACAGAAAGCATAGCAAAATGAAGGAAAATCAGAAAGAAGGAAATTTGCTAAATCTCTCAAAGACTCCTCTTCATCCTGTACAAAATACTACTATGTTATTAATCAGGTATGATATTTACCTCTTTAAGTGCCTCATTTATCATCAGGCAATGAATTTCAGCATCCTTTGAATTTTAATGATGGGAGGAAAATAAAATCCCAAATATTTAAGATGGCTTCTTCATTCTCATGTTACAAATGAGAAAACCTGAAGCAAAAGGAGGCTTAGTGGAAGGTCTGAAGTTACAAAGCTGACAAAGCAGCTATGTTTAAACTATGCTCAGCTGTACTCTTTGCCATTTGCATGTACTCTTCGCATGTCTGACTCTTTGCGATCCCGTGGACTGTAGCGCGCCAGGCTCCTCTGTCCATGGGACTTTCCAGGTAAGAATATTGGAGTCCCTGGCTGCCATTTCCTTCTCCAGGGCAATTTTCCCAACTCTCGGATCAAAACTATGTCTCCTGGATGTCCGGCATCGGCAGGTAGATTATTTACAACTGGGCCACCTGTGAAGCCCTTAAACTCTTTATGCATACATGCATGTTAAGTTGCTTCAGTTCTGTCCAACTCTTTGTAATCCTATGGACTACAGCCTGCCAGGCTCCTCTGTCCATGGGATTTTCCAGGCAAGAATACTGAAGTTGGTCACCATTTCCTTCTCCAGGGGATCTTCCCAACCCCTGGATCAAACCAGTGTTTCCTGGGTCTCCCGCATGGGCAGATGAAATTTTTATCATTCAGTCAACTGTGCAGCCCTTAAAGTCTTTGTACGCTTTTGCTGATTTTTGAAAAATCACAAGAATTATTTATATGGGCCCCTTTGACTGTGTGGATCAGAGCAAACTGTGGAAAATTCTTAAAGGGATGGAAATATCAGACCACCTTACCTGCCTCCTAAGAAATCTGCATGAAGGTCGAGAAGCAACAGTTACAACTGGACATGGAACAACAAATGGGTTCCAAATCAGGAAAGGAGTACATAAAGGTTTTATATTGTCACCCTGCTTATTTAACTTATATGCAGAGTACATCATGCAAAATGCTGGGCTGTTTGAAGCACAAGCTGGAATCAAGATTGCTAGGAGAAATATCAGTAACCTCAGATATGCAGAAGACACCACCCTTATGGCAGAAAGCGAAGAACTAAAGAGCCTCTTGATGAAAGTGAAAGAAGAGAGTGAAAAAGTTGGCTTAAAACTCAACATTCAGAAAACGAAGATCATGACATCTGGCCCCATCACTTCATGGCAAATAGATAGGAAAACAATGGAAATGGTGTCAGACTTTATTTTCTTGGGGTTCAAAATCACTGCAGATAGTGACTGCAGCCATGAAATTAAAAGATGCTTGCTCCTTGGAAGAAAAGCTATGACCAACCTAGACAGCTTATTAAAGAGAAGAGACATTACTTTACCAACAAAGGTCCATCTAGTCAAAGCTATGGTTTTTCCAGTAGTCATGTATGGATGCGAAAGTTGGACTATAAAGAAAGCTGAACACCAAAGAATTGATGTTTTTGAATTGTGGTGTTGGCGATGATTCTTGAGAGTCCCTTGGACTGCAAGGAGATCAAAGCAGTCAATCCTCAAGGAAATCAGTCCTGAATATTCACTGGAAGGACTGAAATCAGTCCTGAATATTCACTGGAAGGACTGACGCTGAAGCTCCAATGTTTTGGCCACCTGATGTGAAGAACTGATCTGAAAAGAACCTGATGCTGGGAAAGATTGAAGATGGGAGGAGAAGGGGGTGACAGAGGATGAGATGGCTGGATGGCATCACCAACTCGATGGACATGAGTTTGAGTAAGCTCCAGAAGTTGGTGATGGACAAGGATGCCTGGCATGCTGTGTTCATGGGGTTGCAAAGAGTTGGACATGACTGAGTGGCCAAACTGACTGACTGAGATTGCTAAGATATTTGCTTGTTGAGCAAAAGTTTCTGGTGATAGAATCAGGCGACAGATTGGTTTCTAAGCCAAGTAGCTGACAGAGTTATTAAATATTTTTAAGTCTCTGCTGTCTTACATGGTAACATACTTTCCATTTTATTAGCAACATATCATCCTAGAAATGGAAAAATAACACTAGGAAACAGATTCCAATACCCCATCCTCAAGAGCAATAATTACACTGAAGTACTCTCTGTAAAGGGGCTTCCAGGTGGCTCAGTCATAAAGAATCTGCGTGCAATGCAGGAGACACAGGGGATGTGGGTTCAGTCCATGCAGGGGGAAGATCCCCTGGAGGACAAAATGGCAACCCACTCCTGTGTTCTTCTCTGGAGAATGCCATGGACAGAGGAGACTGGCGGGCTGGAGTCCATGGGGTCACAAAAGAGTAGGACACAACTTAGTGACTAAATAACAAACCCACTCCCTGTAAACGAAATAGAGGTAGTGTCCTTCATCCAAAGAGATAAGGTGCCAGGTATCTGGAGAATCTAATTAAGGAGGAAAGTGAAACTTCTAAAGAGGAATAATGACAAAGTACAAATCAACAAACCCTCCCTGACACTGCACAGTATTTGGATGAAATAAGTATAGCTCACAAAGTTAGCTTAATGACTTCATCTTTTTCCTTTTAAGAAGCACAAGATCTACTGTAGTAAAATGCAACAAATTTTGGCTAAGGTACGATATTCTGTAGTAAAAAACTAGGTTAGATCCATGTGGATATAGAAAATCAAGTTTTCAAAGATGCAGCAGGTTCTTGTAAAATATAAGTATTTCAGATATAATGTTGTATTATGACTCCACCAAAATAAAGTAAAATTTCTGGAATAATTTTGATCTCTCATGGGATCATGCGCAACTGCACACAGAGACAGACCCACATGAATGCATAGAAACAGTTCCTAGCCTCACCAAACTGACCGTCACCTGGGAGCAGAGAGGCAGCATAGTATGGATGTTGAGTGGGAAATCTCTACAACTAAGCAGCTTGGTTTCAAATACCAGTCTTTACTCCCCAGCTATGAACATTAGTCAAATCATTTAATCTCTGGGTGCCTCAGTTACCTTTAAAATGAGGAAAATAAAAATAACTTGTTCAGTGTTGTTTAATCTTGAATGATTCAATTTCTTTAAAGCTTTTAGGACCGTCTTGAAAGGTTGTTGAGTATAACTGTTACAATTATCAATTAATACTCTTAAAGAGAGATATGAACCAAATAATATTAATATGACAAAGATAATTAAGGGTATGCTTTGTCATTTTACTTCTCACATCTATATTCATAAATATACTTCATCTTAAGAATCTCGGTTTAAAAATATTCAAAAAAATTTAAATAGTACAATATCCATTCATGATAACCTCATTTGTCAGCCTTTCAAAGGCTGAAATGGAGCTGTAGACAACAGCCTCAAACATAGTAAACACAGAAGTTTTCTGGTCAGTATCTTATAGATCTGGTTCTCTGGTGCATCTATATGGAAATACATAAAGGAATAGAGCAGAGCAGAAAAGAAATATGTTTAAATTTCTCTGGAGTGTGAGAAAACTTGAGAAATGGGAGAAACATACTCCAGCTTCAAAAAAAAAAAAAAAAACTATTGGAATTTAAAGACATCTGGTTTTGCCATATTTTTTATATGATTGTTAGTCATGGATTTAAACCAATAAACTCCCAGAGAGATTAAACAGCTTTGCAGCCAGATGCTGAGCTTGGTGCTTGGCATGTAGTAACTTGATGAAGTTACCAACTCCGAAGTGAGCAGGGGAGTCTGCTAGCATTCCTTAGCACCTAGAGATGAAAACAGGGAGTGTGAGTGTTTCTGTGCCTCTTGTGTGTGTGTGTGTCCATGTGTCTTATCGTTTCTTTGTGTGTGTCTGGGGAGGGAGAGTTAAATATCTTTTAGCTACACTGTGTTTTGCATCCTTAGACTAACTGGCAATATAAACATGTAGTTAATGAAAGATCCACAGGAGAAAATTAGGAGATTCCCTGAGAAACAGAACAAATGCGTTCTAGAAAGGTCATGGTTTCCAACTCATATATCACGTTGGTTTGCTCTTGATTTTCCTTTTCTCTAAATACAAATGTCATAACCACTGGACAGGACTGAAGCCCACCAGGCTTCTCTGTTCATGGAGTTCTCCAGGTAAGACTATTGGAGTGGGTAGCCATTCTCTTCTCCAGGGGATCTTCCTGACCCAGGGATTGAACCTGGGTCTCCCACATAGCAGACAGATTCTTTACTGTCTGAACTACCAGGAAAGCCCTTATATTATTGGGTTGGTCAAAAGGTTCATTCACATTCAGAATGAACCTTTTGGCCAACCCATATATTCGTTAGGAAATCTTCTTTTCCAATGTTACATTTACGAATCCTCACCACGTGTCTAATGTTCCATAAATAGCACAGCACAAAAGAGGCCCATGAGAATGCAAGCCCATGAGAATGCAAGCCCATGAGAAGACATAAGAATGAAAATATAGAAGAGGTTGTTCAAATCGTGGCTTATGCTAGAGCTGATGGACTTTGAGGCCAGTAATGTAGCCTTGATTTGAAAATTCTACTCAGTATTCTGTAATAAGCTATATGGGGGAAAAAAATCTGAAGAAGCCTAAATGTATGTATGTGCATAACTGAATCGCTTTGCTGTACACCTGAAACTAATACGACATTGTAAATCAACTCTGCTCCAATATAAAATAAAATAAAAGAAGGAAAATTCTTAGTAAAATTTAATGACGCACAACGCTTGCTATCAGAGGCTCTTATTCTTACTCTTGACTGAGTCTCTCCATGTCAACAACTACACAGTGGGAAAAAGACGCAGCTCATTATCTGATAACGGTGATGACAGTAGGATGTGTTGTACAGTATACATCATTGTGATGAGACCTATTATTTGGCACCATCTGAACTGTGGATAACTTAGGTCATCAACAATATTTCTCCCAGCCATGTTTGGGTTACTTTGTTTTTCTTAAGGTTGGTGTACACTTCTCCGTAGGCCGTATATGTAACACTTCTCTTAAGCTGCATGGTGTGATTTAATTTTGTTATAGTTCGGAGAGGGCGAGGACTATGGTGGTCTACCAAGTTTGATTAATTTCAGATTCACAGTTCTTATTTCAGTGAGATGAATCTAACTTTTGGCATTTTCTCTATTAGAATAATCTGCAGACTAGAATATTATCATTATTTCTTTCTTCTGGGAGAAATTATGATATATACATCTGAAAGATTCCCAGGGAAAGAAAGAATATATTGCAAAAAGTATCTGGAGGCTTTCTGAGAGGAAAGGAAACTAGAGGACCCACCATTCTTTAATAATTTTACCACCAACAGCAAAAATTATCAATGTTTGGGAATATTTTCAGTTATTAGGACTGGGGGAGTGCTGCTTTCCCAGGCGGTGCAGTGGTAGAGAATACACCTGGGTGGAGAAGATCCCCTGGAAGCGGAAATGGCAAGCCACTCCAGTGTTCTTGCCTGGAGAATCCCATGGACAGAGGAGCCTGACGAGCTACAGTCCATGGAGTAGCAAAGAGCTAGACACCACTGAGCACACAGTGGTTCTGACAGCTGTGACTAGAGGCCAGTGCTGCTACCAAACACCCTACAATGCACAGATCTCAAAAGCGAGAAGTTTCTTTTTATAACATGTCAGTCCTATTGTCGTTGAGACACACTTGATGCCATTTAAAGTTAAAAAAAAAAACCTGATGTAGTTCATAATTGCAATGACATATAAGAAACTCAATTCACAGCAATACATGATGTTTTTGCTCATCTGAGCTTGATAGGTTTTTGAGCCTTATATTCTGGATTCACTTGGCAAGGCACCAAGCTTTAACTCTAGACATTCCATTATAAAGTGTATCAATTTACATCATACACCAAGAAATGGGTTGATGCAAGACACATGGAAACATTGATCTTTGGATTTTCTTTTGAAAGTGTTTCATGATTGATGTATTTCTCCTAATTAATTTTAGGGGTAATCACAAAATATATTCCAAATATAATTTAAGTAAGAGATCAAATTTCTCATTTCCATGAGCAAGTAAATTAGGACTTTTTGCCTTGTAGGCATAAATAAGGCCACATAAGGTCATTTCAAAGGTGACATTAACTCATCTTTTAAAAATAGTCTTTGGTTTGTAGATGTTAAATGTATTTCCATGAGGTAGAATCAAAATTAAATGAGGGGCAAGCTTTATAATATTAAAAGAAATATATTGCTAGAGTTAGTTATTGACCATAGATCAGATCGCCTTGCAGAGGAGTCTCATCTTGCGCACTGTTTCATCTTATTCATTGTCCAGTGACTTTAATCACATCCATCCTCTTAGGTGGTATACTTGGCTTAGGCAGCCAAAAATGTCCCTTCCAGTCTGGAGTCAATAATTCTGATTATATCTCTTAGTTGTGAAAGGACACAGAAGTCAGCAGCAGACACAGAAAGCACGCTTGTGCTATCATGAAAAGTGAGAGTGTCAGTTGCTCAGTCGTGTCCGACTCTTTGTGACCCCATGAACTGTAGCCCACCAGGCTCCTCTGTCCATGGCATTCTCCAGGCAAGAATACTGGAGTGGGTTGCCATGCCCTTCTCCAGGGGATCTTTCCAACGTAAGGATTAAACACAGGTCTCCTGCACTGCAGGCAGATTCTTTACTGTCTGCGGCACCAGGAAAATCCTTGTGGATAACAACGAATTACAAATCTTCTGTCACAATTGCTCTTGTAGAATTCAAGGAAGGTCTGATATGGAATCGGGATTTATAAATATATGGAGATGAAAATAAAATATGTTTGTGTGCAGGTGCAGGTGTGTGTGTGTTTTCCATTTCTTTACTGACTGACAGGTATTTGACAGATACAAAAGTCTTTATTTTTAAGGCTATGATAAATGTGGAACTAAGCAAGGGAGACTGTAGGACTTAGAGTCATAGTAAAGTGAAAATGAGTAACATCAGAATCTTCCCTAAAAACTGGCTTGAACAGGAAAGGACACTAAAAAATACAAAGAACTATGGTAGTTCAAAGATAATTAGAGGTGACTATGAAAGTTATAGGGCTTTCCAGCTGGTACAGTGGTAAAGAATCTGCCTGCAGTACCGGAAATGTGGGTTCCATCTCTGGGTGGGAAAGATCCTCTGGAGGTGGAAATGGCTACACACTCCAGTACTCTTGCCTGGAGAATCCCTTGGACAGAGGAGCCTGGCAGGCTACAGTCCATGGGGTCGCAGAGTTAGACATAACTGAGCACCCACACACAGTGAAAGTTATAGGCAATCCTCACACAACATTTGAGGAGGGACACATCCTACAGGGCCTAAAGTGACGTGTACACCATCAGTCATTTTGGTCACTGAAATAAAACATATCAATCCAACTTTAATACAAAATGTGGAACTATTTTATTGAAGACCATCAATTAATTGATTTGATTTCATGTAGGCTCAGACAACTATTTTAAATCCAGCTTCTATTAAATTAATATTCAAGTCTAATCTCTATCATGTGATGTTTACTTCACCAAAATATGGCAAACAAATTCTGGATAAATACATCAAAGCACCTAAAGATTCAAACCAGAAGGTACAGAAATCTGAAGCTCCTTTATTCATTCCAAGCTAAAAGTTTGCCTTTCTGCTTCCTAATCTCAGTTTGAAATAGCTGATTAGGAAGATTGGAGAGAAAGACAAAATCTCAAATATATTTTTGTAATTTCTTCTGATGCTCTAGTCTATCTGAGTGGGAGTCAGTTTCATAGCTGATGGTTAAGAGTTCATTACTCTTCATACTAAAAATGGAGCATCAACTTTTTTTTCAGGAATGAAGGCCACAAAGTAAGATGCTTCTTTAACATGTGTTCATGTGTTGGCTGATACATAAGTGGTTCTCCTATTGTGGTCTGGGCCTGCAGTATCAATACCAGCTGTGAACTTGTTAGAAATGCAAATCCGCGGGCTCCATCTTAGACCTACTGGATTAGAATCTCTGCATGGCAGGGCTCAGCAATCTGTTTTAAAGAGTATCAGGTGATTCTGGTACATTGTGAAGTTCAAGAACCATTGTGTTATGTAGATTAAAAAATGGCCTCTGACCCCATAGAATCTACAGACTCTAAGGAAAATAAATGGGAAAGCATTTATATTTCAGTGAAGCCATGTACAAGATACAAGGGGAAAATAATACATTTTTCTTAGATCAGGAAAGACTTCACCAAGGACGCTGCATTTCAATTACAACTTGAGAGAGTAGGGATTTTTTCATAAAAAGTACAACAGCATTCGAGATAGAGATAACTTTAATCAGAATATCAGAATCTACAGCAATTAGGCAAGGATTTTGTGGTGGTTGAGGTCCTACAGAATCTTCAGTAGAATCCTAGCTCTTGATCTAGTTTTCAAAACTTCATGGTGAAAGGTTGTTGTTGAATCACGCAAAGACGCTGGGATTCTTGGCCCCCAGAGAAGAATTCAATCCGGGGCCAGAGACGAGGCTTGATCACTCAGAGCTTTTGTGTAATAAAGTTTTCTTAAAGTATACAAGAGATAGAGAAAGCTTCTGACATAGGCATCAGAAGGGGACAGAAAGAGTACCCCCCTGCTAGTCTTCAGCTGGATATTATATAGTCACTAGCAGTCTGTTAATGAAAGAAAGGAATGTCTTAAAACTCAGAATGGCACCAGGCCCCTCACCCATAAGATGCATTTTGGGATAATCTTGGCACCAAATGGTTCATCCTGGGCCATAAAATGATTAACTTGAATCTTGAAGAAGGGCAGATCACCATACAAATAGTTTCATTTGCATAGATTAGAGGAACAATATCTGAGTATAACATACTGGTTTGTCAAGTAGGTTCTGAGCCAAAAGGCAGAAGGCAGAGTTTGGGGTAAATGCATAGTACATTAGCATAGCTTAAGATAAATATTTCCATAAGAAAAAGGCATTGGTTAACTTCAGGTGAAACCAGGTGTCATTATGGCAACAGTATTTTAAGAGAAACCTCCTGTTAAATTTGTATAGAGAAGGAAAAAATATCACTAGTTTGTTTCCTCCTGCTGCTTAAGAGAGATAAAATGTCTGACACTTGCAGGCTATTTCCTCCCTTTGGATATCCCTGGCCTTCCTGCCTGTTACCCTCTCAATGGTTAAATGTGTATCTGTTTGAAGCATTGACTATATACTAGGAATATCTAGAAAACAAAGTAGGAAAGCCAGACTCTATAGTAGAGCAGTATAATATAGTAGCTTAAAGTCTGATTCAGAGAAAGAATGGAGCACAAATATTAATTTTTGTGCACTTGGTTCTTAATATGTGTGTATGTGTTCAGTTGCATCAATTCTTTGTACCCCATGGACTATAGCCCACTAGACTCTTCTGTCCATGGAATTTTCCAGGCAAGAATACTGGAGGCAGTTGCCATTCCTACTCCATGTTTCTTAATATTTAGGTATAATTAACACTTGGGTGTCCACAGATAAGTTGCTTCACTTCTATGATTTAATTTTCTTACATGTAAGTGGAGTTAAGATTACCTCCACTATAGGGCTACGGTTGGATGGAATGGTTAATTGAGATAATACATGCAAAATATCTGTCTTTTAATTTGTAAGTTTCTCTGCCGATTTTACGTTAGAATAATTATCTTCAATAATAGTATCTGTTTCACACTTCATGGAAAAATTATCAAACCATTTAAACATAAAATAGTATCACTGTGAACAGAAAGCAGGATAATAAATTAAGGAAAATGAAATCTGTGTTGACATACACATATACATCCAAATACTTACACTCATGCACGCATAATTAGTAATGCCCTTGAAAGAAAAAAAAGATCTATCTACCTGACGCAGATTTTACAAACTGACAGCTATTGCATGTATGCATGTGTGAGTGTGTGTGTGTGTACATGTAGCTCAATATTACAAAAGACTGGATATTCCCATTGTTTTCCTGACAACCATTCAAGCATTGTCTAAGTATCCAATGGCTATGAATGATTGTACAATACATATTTAATCCCATGGTTAAAAGAATGAACATCCACAAGCCTGAATCAATGGATTAACTTGATTTGAGGGACAAATTAGTCTCTGCTGGGGAATGCATAACCACTTAGTAATGTGCTAGGGTAGTTAAAGCTGCTTTTAAAAAGGAAATAAATAAATTTAAAAGTCTTAGTGATAAGGAAGTAGAAAAAATGTGACCAATCTGAGGGACACAATTGATTTGGGCAGTTTGTAATCATAAATTTGTCATAAACCTGTAGCGTATTTCTTTAAGTTCTATTCCATAAACCTGCTATAGAACAACTGCCATTCAGGTGAAATTAAATGCAACAATATATTTATTGCTAAGGTAGGCGATTGTAGCATGCTGAAATCTGCTATTAACTTTCAGCATTTATTATACCTGTCAAATATACATTGGCTCCACTCTTAAAAACTGACTGGATAATTTCATGTCAAAACAAGTATTTCATGACAGCAGGTAAAGAAGATAAGCAAATCTTAGTCTTTGGGGCATAAACTGATCATCTAGAGATCACAGAAGTATGCAGTGTAGGGAGTAGGCTGCTGTCTTTGACCTTGGAAACCTGAGTTTGTCCTCATTTGCTGATGACTAAACCATCTCTATGGGCTTCTCTGGTGGTTTGGTTAGTAAAGAATTCGCCTGCAATGCAGGAGACCCAGGTTCGATCCCTGTGTCTGGAAGATCTCCTGGAGAAGGAAATGGCAACCTACTCTAGTATTCTTGTCTGGGAAATCCCATGGACAATGGAACATGGTGGGCTACAGTCCATGGGGCCATAAGAATCGGACATAACTTAATGAATAAACCACCACCAACAACCCATCTCTATGGCAACAGTAGTTCTCTCTTGGTGATGCTGCTACCTTTCTATCATGGGCCAGGCATTGTGCTGAATCTAGTTTTTCTGCACAATTCAGCCTTTGGCACTGGGATACTGAATTAAGGTCCTGAAGTCTTCAACAATATAGAATTAGAAATTATTCATTGTGTCAATGATCAGTTTCTTATTCTACAATTTTAGAGAAAAAATTAGTGATGTCCCAAATAAACTACCATGACATTTGGACAAAATGGTTCTTAGCTATTGTGTGCTCTTAGAATTGTTACATTATCTGATGGGAATCTCCTAGGAATATCTTTGCTCTACAGTGTTATGGGAATGTAGACTGGGTGGCTGTGGAAACAGGAATTCTTAGGAACAAAAGTAGGGGAAGAGAGGAGTGGAGGGAAAAAAAAACTGCACAAAATCTTTTTGTTTGTTAAAATATTGCAAGTTACTATAGCTAAAATTTATTGGTAAATGCTAGAAATTATTTGATCTTATTTGATCTTGTCTTATAAAGTAGGTATTAGTTATCCCTACTATGCAGATTTTAAAAAATGAATTTAGACAAATTAAATAGTTTTGCAAGGTCATGTCCCTAACATATAGGAGGATCAGGATTCAACATCATGCCTGATGGGTCCAACACTCAAACTGTTCTTACTATACTATTCTGTTGGAAAACCATCTGGCAGGAATACTAAGATTCTCCTAAAATTAGACACCTCAGACCCAATGAAAAAATAGACTTCCTATGCTTGATCATTTTTTTCAGCTCTTACATTTCTTCTCTCTAGAGTCAGACCATATTGGTTGGTATATTCTCAAACTTTCTTTCCTCTTTTTTTTTTTTCTTTTTGGTCACCAGGGATTGTTTTAATCAAATTAGAAATCCATTCCTGACAGGTTTATTATATTTTTCTATAAACAATTCATTACCTACTAGATTTCCACTGGGCTCCTTTTAATAAATTCTGGAAATTCCCAAGCAAAAGTAAACCACTAGTGGCATACTACCAGTGTCAAAAACCTTAAAAAACAACAACAACAAAAACTATTACCACTTTCTTTTGTATATTTGTGTATTACTTCATGTATTAATTAGGTGTATTTCTAAAAATTGGCAGCATGATACAGACAAACAAACATATTTAATTATACCATCTGTTCAACAATACTTCAGTATAAACTCCTACAGCTCTGAACTCAAAGTTATTTTCAGAGGCAAGGCTGGGTTTCCACAGACATGGGATTCTAATATATGCTCACGTGGGCAACAGATGCATGTTCTTGCCATTTCAGGGATGTCTGTAATGTCTTCCTTCTGACGCTGAGAATGAAATCTAAGAGAACAATGATTCATTCTTTTTACTGGGGAAAAATTAAGTCATCTCAAGCAGAGCTATATCAGTATCAAACACTGGTTAAAAAACAGAAAACTTTTTCCTCTGTTTAGGGAGCTCCCGTGGGAGCTGTCAAGCCCTATCTATCTCACTCAAGTCATTTCGAACATGTGTCAGATGGATTAAGATTCAGGGACATTTAGAAAATTGAAAACCTGCAGGAGTGACTTATTTTACTTGGCAGCAAATAAGGATATCCAAATGGTCTCTAAGGTGTTCTCAGCATCTCAATCCAGCATTTAACAATATCTTGAAAAATGCAGCTGTGTTGGGAGCAAGAAGAAGGTAATGAAAACTTCTTGAACTTGAGAATCAGACTGACCTGGGTCAAATTCCAATGCTTTCACTGAGCAGTCACTGGGCTTTGGCTGATTTCATTAATCCTCCCAGAGTTGGCTCTTTATCTGTAATGTGGAGGCAAGAATTCCTACCTTATAGGAGTGTAGTGAAGATTAAATGAAATACTTATAAAATAACTTGGTGAGTTTATTCAATTACATTGGGTCATCCTCTATTGCCACTAGTATCTCTGGTAGGCTGCAGGTTACTATAGGCACCCCAAAGGAAATTTGAATTAGCAATTATTTGCAACTATTATTCTTTCTATCACTTATTCTTTTTTTCTTTCATTCTTATTCTCTCTTTAGTTTTCCTCCCTTTTATTTTATGCTATCAGAAGTGCCAAAGTCTCAGTATAACACTTTAGGCTCTTTGAAGAAAAAATATTATATAAGTGTAAATAATAAACAAATATGTGATAATGATAGCAAAAATATATCTTACCAGCTGGGGCTTCCCAACTACTCTTAAATTGGAAATCTCACATACATAATTCTAATGTGGGTCACTTCCTTGGGTTAATCATCCTAGAAAGCCCTTAAGTTCCACTGGAGATAATTAAACTCTTCTATATTATCATGTCATGTATATCTGCATCTGTTGACTCACTGGTTTGATTCAATGTGCAATTAGTCATGATGAACTTTATTACCCAGCAATAGCTGACATACTTTGAATATTGTTATTGGTATACAGTCTGTTTCATAATAAAATCCTGCATTTGACCACAGTATGAAAGAGAGCTGAGGAAACAAAAGCACATAAAATTTATCTTTTTTTAAATTTTATTCTTTCTCTCAGATTTCCTTACTTTTAAAATCCCATGGACGGAGGAGCCGGGTAGGCTACAGTCCATGGGGTCGCTAGGAGTCGGACACGACTGAGTGACTTCGCTTTCACTTTTCACTTTCATGCACTGGAGAAGGAAATGGCAACCCACTCCAGTGTTCTTGCCTGGAGAATCCCAGGGATGGGGGAGCCTGGTGGGCTGCTGTCTCTGGGGTTGCACAGAGTCGGACACGACTGAAGCAGCAGCATACATACTAATAAGGGAAACCCTGGTGACTCAGACAGTAGAAGAATCTGCCTGCAATGCAGGAGACATGAGTTCGATTTCTGGGTCAGGAAGACCCCCTGGAAAAGGAAATGGCAACCCACTCCAGTCTTGCCTGAAGAATTCTATGGACAGAGGAGCCTGGTGGGTCACAGTCCTTGGGGTCACAAAGAGTCAGACATGAGTGAGTGACCAACACACTACAATTTACTAATGCACAATCCATGTACAATAAAACCATTTAATAATATTAAAAAGACAAGAGATTTCTGATCTGGGTGTGAATGAGTCACCTCTCCTAATAAAATATCCCCAATTCCTAATGGAGCTACTCATTAAAAGAGGTGAAAAGTTTAACTCAGATACCACAGATTTCTTGAGACACTTGTCACTTTCTTCTGACACTTCTTTAGCAGGAATTACAAAATAGTGACCTAATGATAGACACAGTCATGTGTTCCTTTCTTTTTTTTTTTTTTTGGTAAAAGGTTCATTCATTTCCCCCTTATGTTGCTTTTATTTCTAACTTTTTATTTACTCCCTTAATTGAGTCCTTTAGGAGGGGGCCTGTTGTAGTGATTGCTGTAGACATAGGAAGTGAATTTAAGGTCATTTATTCCCATGAAAGTGACAGCTTCTCCAAGGCCGTGGTGATATTTGGATCAAAAGGAATAGTGCCTGTGTCAGAAAAAGGTATGGGGAGCAAATTAGCTGTGATTTCACTGGCAGCACCATAGTAGTTCAAGTTAAAGGAATATGTTCTCTCTTTTGACCAAAGTAACTTTGTAAACGGTTGGTATAATATTTGCATTTGTTGTCCTTCTAGAATGCTGACCTTCAAATCTGCAGTTGGACTGGCTGTTGGCAGCATTTTGTTTTTTAAAGGCTCTTTTGAGGCCAAGTTAATTTCCACCGAGATTTCCTTTTGCCTCAAACATTCCATCTCATTTTACCTCCTGTGCTTGGCACTCATTACAGCATGATTGACTCCAGGATGAAATATGGCTGCTCATAAAGGTATTTTTTATCCCCCTAATAAACCTCCTCAACCCTTGATCTGATTTTATACATATAGTAAAATATGCATGGAAAAAAAAAATAGCTTACAAATGATCTGCTTCTGAGTGTTCCTGACTGATTTAACCTTCATGTGAAAAGGCAGACTTTTCCAAATTAGATGCATTCCCAGGTATAAAAGTGGGTGAAAGAGGAGGCTCAGGTAAGCTGTATTATCAATCTATTTGTCTCTTGATCCGTCAGAAATCCCTTGGGGCCTTTCCAAAAGTGACACCTCTTTTAAAGAAGAAACTATGTCAAGTTCAATTGCAGTGGTTTTATTGAGCTCATGGCACCCTCTAAGTACACTATAAACGGGTAATGGGCTGATGTGGTAAGCGACAAAAGCCATTACAAGGGCTAAGAAGGTGGACATTCAGGATGATCACTTTGAAGAAACTCTTCCTGACTGTCCTTTCCCAAACTCTCATTCAGAATCAAAGGAGAGCCTAAACATCTTGTGGAGGAAAGAATTCACTGGGAACCTGATGCCGCTGCTGCCAATTTTATATTTGAGTGAGAGACTATCACAGCATGTGTAAGGGACCAGTCAAGGAATACCCAGGTACCAAGTTTTCAATGCTGGCAGTCTGCATTTCATTAACATACTAATAGCAATCTGCTAACCAGGCCAGATGGGAGGTGGGAGGCAACCTGAATTGATCCTAGGAAATTGTGCAAATTGCCAAATAAATTTACTGTGCACGTTAAATCAGCTTGAGACTGTTACTTACACCACCAAGTCTCACTTGTATGTTTTCGGCTTTGTGTCAACTCAGATATTTCCTGAAATTCAAAGGACAAGGTACTGTGCAGTCTAGATGTCAGCTTTTCTCTGTTTCTTAAGTGACTGTAAGATGCTCACTATGTTTATTTTGTATTTTTCGCTCATAGATTCACCTGCTTTACTTTCATCCTAGTACCATCCTTCAATTTCTTAGGGTTTGAGAGAGGAGGAGAGCTGAAGCTAGTGTTTTTTTTTTTTTTTTCTTTTCCTTGAGAAGTACATTGAGTACTAACTACTGGATGTGAATGAAAGGAGAAAGAAAGAATGGATCATTAATAATTTAGTAAACTAAAGTTAGGCAAGAAAGAAGTTGGAGCTGCAGGAGGATTTTTGAAATGGGAGATAAATCAGAGATGCTGGCAGTCTTGCTAAACATGGGAGAGCTTACTGGGGCCACTAGAAAGCAAAGGGATTGAGCCCTTTTAGGGCACAGATGAAAAGTACACTGTCGTTGAGAACAGAGGAGGGAGTCTTTCATTCCTCACCACACCCACCTCTGCACCACACTCATCTGCTTAGAATACGAGGGGTGGGTTGGTCATCATAAACATGGTTGGTGACGTGTGGTTATTTTCCCATGTACTGAATGTGTATAAATTATCTCATGCATGCCTCAAAAATAATCTTGGAGTACCGTTGTGTTGTCTGTGCTTCATCTTAGAGCACCGTGACCCCCTTAAAATAATAAACTAATTCCCTTGTCCAAGATTATACCTTATAAGCACCAGAGGTGGAATTTTAATCCAGATAGAATAGTATCTTACTGTAGGCATAAGGAGTTGGTAATAGTCATCATGCTGCCTGCCTTGTTAACACCCCAAATATAGGCTTCTATGGACTAGAAGGTAAGATCCTCTAATAAGACGCGTCAGACTGGACCACACTGCTAGACTCTGTGTTTTACTAATGTCTACCTCCTAGTGCTCAGCAGAACTTTGTTCTAGGTGTCTGGGACATATGTACAGTTAGGAGTAGGGCAAGAATCCAAACATGTAGCTAAGCAGGGATTTTTCTTTTCAATTTTTATAATAAGATGAGAAGAAAGTAATAGAATCTCTGCATGGAGAATCGCTGGCTTATAGTGTGTTAAGAGACAGAAGTCACCCCCACTGCCATGTTCTAGCTCAGGGTCATTATATTTTTTCCAGGATCAAAGGATCCCAAATGGCAATTTATAACTGCATCCATGAGAATTTATAATTTATGCCTATTTATAGGGAGTTATCACAAGGCTAAAATATCCACTCTGATCTTAGAGCTGACATGTTGAGAAATCAAAACACATCAGCTCATGCCATGAATAATCTCTATTTAAACAGTAAAGCAAATAACCTTTGATTAGTATAGCTGGCATTAATTTAGACATCATACTTCTGTCACTGTTTAGCAGTACAAGACAGTTATAGAGCATCAAGCATGTCTCTTTAAATAAAACAAGGAATTCAACTAAATCTTGAGTGTTAAACTAAATTAACTGAATCCAAAATAGACTTCTGATTTGTTGATCCCGAGCTCACAAGTGGTTCAGAATATCCTGAACTTGTAATTACCTCTCTAAGGCTCGGAGCCCTGTGAATAGGAAACTTGAAACATCAGTTGTTTCTTACAACCTAAAATGTGTCTAAACTATCTGATGAAAATCCACAGGTTAATAGAAATAGCTAATTTTTTTAAAGCACTTATGGTGTGTTGCATGTGTGCACGCTAAGTTGCTTCAGTTGTGTCCAACTCTTTGCGACCCCATGGACTATAGCTTGCCAGTCTCCTCTGTCTGTGGGATTCTCCAGGCAAGAATACTGAGGTGGGTTGCCATGCCCTCCACGAGGGCATCTTTCTGACTCAGGGATCGAACCCAAGTCTCTTAAGTCTCCTGTATTGGCAGGGGAGTTCTTTACCACTAACGCCACCTGGGAAGCCCTATTGTGTGTTAGGTGATCTATTAATTATGTCTTCTCATCATCACATCTATCTTAGGAGGTAATTTAAATGTCCAAATACATAGCTACAAAATAAGAAACAAAGGAATGAGGATTGGAAATGAAAAAGAAATTCCAGGAGTATCCATAGCGAGGTAGAAGTTGAGAAGGGTCTCTAGGACCCGATTCTAAGTGTACAAATAAGCGCTTGTGCAAAGTAGACTTTTGTGTGACAAAAGTTAGGACAATGTCAATTTCCTTATCAAATTCCAGACTTCCTTCACACTATATGGAAATGACCTCCTTGCTTCTTTGGGGATGTTTGTTCCTTGAAAGCAGGAATTCTCTATTTCTTCTTAATTTCTCAAATACTAGCATACTTCTTGGCTCCTGGTAACACTCAATAAACAGTTGATGAGAAAGAACAAATGACAAACTTTGTTTCTGAGGTTCACAAAATTGATACTTTTCAAATTTTGTTCCATTCACAAAACTGATCTATGTAAGATCGACACCTACATAATAGTATCTCTGAAAAGAATTGACTTTTCTATCAGTTCATCCCACCCTCTCCTTCCCCACTGGGTCCACAAGTAGCACTGGCATATATACACCGCCCTGGGTAAAACAGAGAGCTAGTGGGACTCTGTCGTATAACACAGGGAGCTCAGCTCAGCGCTGTGTGATGACCAAGAGAGGTGGGATGCGGGGTGGGAGGGATGCTCAAGACAAAGGGGATATTTGCATACAGAGAGCTGATGCACATTGGCTAGAGCAGAAACTAACAAGTCATTGTAAAGCAATTATACCTCCAATTAAAAATATGTTGATAAATGAGGAAAAACGAAAACAATTCACTTTTATCAAGCACTGCTCTTAGCACGTATACGTTATCTCATTTAAGCATCAAAACGAAAGTGTGAGAGGTCCCTGTCACCTCATTCTGAGATGAGGTGGGGGAATTGAGGCCAAGTTAAGCAACTTCTCTAGGACCATGGAGTGAGGAGTTAAAAACACAATCCACTTATTTTTGAGCTAACCTCTTTCCAGGTGGCACAGTGGCAAAGAATCTCCCTGCCAATGCAGGAGATGCAAGAGACGTGGGTTCAGTCCCTGGGTCAGGAAGATCCCCTGGAGGAGGAAATGGCACCCCACTTCAGTATTCTTGCCTGGGAAATCCCATGGACAGAGGAGCCTGCGGGACTACAATCCATGGGGTCACAAAGAATTGGACATGACTAAGTGCGCACGCACACACACACACACACACACACACACACCCCACTTACTTTTGAGCCAACTTAACCAAATACTATACAATATTTCCCCTGAAAGCCCAAACTACAGTTTATAAACCTTCCTAGCACTGTAATCTCCTTATTTTCACTAGGTAAATGTTGCAAAGTGTTCTATCTAAAGTCACAAAACTTATCCCTACTTACTGTACATTAGTAGGAGTAGAAATGCTAGATAAATGAAAAAATCTTTCACTCAAATGTGTTGAAAATGTACATCCACACAAAAGCCAGACCAAAAATGCAGCAGCTTTATTTACAGTTGCTAAGAATGAGAAGCAACCAAGATGCCCTTCAGTATGTGAAGAGATAAACAAGCTGTGATACATGTATACAACAGAATAGTGCTTACAGATAAAAAGAAATAAACTGTCAGGCTACAAAATAACAGCCAGTCAGTGAAGTTGCTCGGTTGTGTCTGGCTCTTTGCAGTTCTATGAACTGGAGCCTACCAGGCTCCTCCATCCATGGAATTTATCAAAAGAACATAAATGAATATTAACTGCATATTACTAAGTGGAAGATGCTAATATGAATAGATTGTATAGTTGATGATTCCCAAATATGTGACATTAAAAGACAAAATTGTAGAGATAGTCAAAGAGTAATGATTGCTAGGATTTAGAGAAATGAGTGGGTGAGGATGAATAGCTGGAACAGAGACTAATAGGGCATTTTTAGGGAAGGGAAAATATTCTGTATTAGAGTGGATATATGACATTATGTATTTAGTAAATGATACAGAAGCTGTAAAGCAAAGAGTGAAATCCAACATAAATGATAAACTTTATGATAAGTTAATGATAATGTATCAATATTGGTTTACCAATTATCATCAACCATAAAAAATGTACCACATTTATGCAGAATATTAATAATAGGAAAAACTGTGTGTGTGTGTATGAGAGACAGAAGGAAGAGGACAGAGGGAAACTCTGTACAGTCTACATAATTTTTCTGTAAACCTAAAACTTCTCTAAAAAGAAAATCTATCAAAACATTTTTTAATAAATTAATTTTTAAAATGTAAGACACAAACCATTCAGGTGATCTAGAGTGTTCTTGAAAACATGGACAATTTTTCTTGATAAGGTTAAAGAATTTCGAGCATCTGTCATAAATAGCCAGTTATAATTTTTCATTTAGAGTTAAGCTTTAAATAGCAAAAATAAAAAAGGTCAGCCTCTAGCTTCATTGTCCTGAAAAAAATGTATCTAGAAACAGCAAACCAGTGTAACAAAAAACCTTGTTGAATACTTACTATGCACCATGCTCTTCTGGGAGATGGAAATAATTGTCTTAAATATAATTCCAGGACAAGGACAATTTGCTGAGTGCTCACAATATTTCATGTTGGGAGGATCCCCTGGAGAAGGAAATGGCAACCCACTCCAGTACCCTTGCCTGGAAAATCCCAGGGACAGAGGAGCCTGGTATGCTATAGTCCACCGGGCTGCAAAGAGTTGGACACGACTGAGTGACTTCACTCACAACATGTCATGCCTAATGCCAGGAGAGAGGACTAAGGCCTAGCTACTGTCCTAGAGAATCTAGCCATGGGAACGGAAAAGAGATAACAGTAAGTTAGTCTACTACAGCCAGGAGGCACTAGACTAAAATAAAGGCAAGTATAACAGGTTGTAACAGAAGAGAACAAAGCTCTCAGAGAGCATGGAGCCTTACTAGGGGGGATAAGACATCATCAAGAAAAAGAAAATGACACAAAGACAAGATACCATCCAGAGGCAGACTACACAGTCTGCCATTGCTGCTCTGGATAATCAGTTCAGTTGGAGTTGGAACATTCCACAGGTAAGTGGAAACCTAAACTTTATAGTTAATATGAACGTTTTACCACCATCCACATACTATCCTGAAAAGACCCACATACTATCCTGAAAAGACTGTATTGAAAAGACCCTGATGCTTGGAAGATTGAAGGTGGGAGGAGAGGAGGGGACGACAGAGGATGAGATGGCTGGATGGCATCACCGACTTGATGGATGTGAGTTTGGGTAAACTCCGGGAGTTGGTGATGGACAGGGAGGCCTGGCGTGCTGCGATTCATGGGGTCGCAAAGAGTGGGACACGACGGAGCGACTGAACTGAACTTGACTGAACTGAACTGAACATACTATCCTATATGTGGTGCTTATCTTGAACTAAATAATTTCAAGTCATTTTAGATATAGTTAGGTAGTTAATTCAAAACATTTTGCTTTAAAATATAAAAATTAGAAAAATAGTTTCTTAAGAGACATTGAAGATGTATGGAGAAACTGAAATGAACATGGATAGCTTAAGAATGCACTTTGCTTTGATTCTATCACAAATCCTTCAGTGCTCGTCCTCATTTGAATGAAAAATTTAACAGAATCCAAGTCGGTGAAGGGGAAAGCCTATACAATATTTCTTTGGAGAAAAGTAGACAACAGAGGCAGCAGGTAAAGGATAGCAGAGTAAATTCAAAGCAGGTGACTATTAACTTTGAACCTCCAGCAATAACAAACAAAATGCAGAAAGTGACGTCACAACTCAAGGGAAAAAAAGAATTGCAATGTTGATTAATATGACAGGATGGAATGGCCTTTTAATGACTTCTACACTGTACCTGTCACAAAGAATTGATATTACATGAGCTCAGAGCTATGCCTTCTGTCTCCCAAACCAAGTCTTCCAGAATGAGGGACTTTATGAGATTGAATTAAGGATTCTCCAGGCAAATCACAGGGAAACTAACATGAAATGTCATTTCTGTACAGACACATAGCGGGACCTGGATTCACATATGACTTCAAGGAAAAAGGAAAAACTGCCGCAGAGACCCAAAACAGACTTACATTTTAAATTGCAACAGGCAAGATAAGGAAGAATACAAAAGAGTTAAGGTCGGCAACCTGGAGGGACAGAGGAGATAAAAATGGAAGTGAAAAAAGTTTGGTCCTCTTGTCTGGGAAGGGTTGGGAATGTGTCTGGGAAAGAATGTGTGCTGGAAAAAGACAGCAACAAGGTGGTGCAGGGCCTCATTGCTCCAATTGCTTCTGGAAATTTTGAAGACACAACAACTATGGAAGATAAAAATGTCTAAAAACCAAGTCACCCTGTGCCCATTTGGCAAGAGGAAGAACACAGCTCTTGTTTACATACAGAAAGTGGATCTTCCAAGCAGAATATTCTTCTCCTAAGGCAACAGGCCAGGCCATTGATCTTCAGTTACACATTATCTTGAAGTGCCAAGGACAACAAGAGACCTGGAGATGGCTAGGAGCAAAAGAACTGGTGAAATAGGAGGTAAATCCTCCTTCTGAGAGTTACGTGTTCATTTTTCTTCATCAAAGATGCTTTCCTAAATAGTCTGTTAATAGCTGACCTCAGATTTCTGCTCATTCCTTCTCTGAAACTCTCAGGTGGAACACATGTATACCCATGGCGGATTCATGTTGATGTATGGCAAAATCAATACAATATTGTAAAGTAATTAGCCTCCAATTAAAATAAATTAACTTAAATTTAAAAAATAATAAAATAAATAAATTTAAAAAATAATAATCAATTGGACCAACCCACAAGGTGAGTGCCATGGTCCACCATGAATCTAGCCTCATATATCACACAAAATAACCCAAAAGAAACTCAAGGCTCATGGCCATGTGACCAAGCAATGCACACACTGCAAGTAGAGAATAGAAGAGAGACAGAGAAGAAAGAAAAGAAGAGGGCAGAGTGGGAGAGGTAGAGGAAAGCAGTAGTTTAATACACTTGGCAACCTTTCATGCCCTCAAATGGGTTTTACTATTACCGAAAGACAGAGGAGTATGCAATTACATGAACCTATGATTTTGGGAAAGGTAATTTTGTACTGTATCTATGTTTTTTAAATGTATCTCCTATCCATCTTGATGGCCTCAATGGTAACTTAGAGCCTTTACCAATTACCTAACTCTTGGTCTACAGAGACATTTGTTGCTGTTCAGTTGCTAAGTCGTGTCTGACTCTTTGCAACCCTAAGGACTGCAGCACACCAGGCTCCTCTGTCCTCCACCATCTCCTGGAATTTGCTCAGATTCATATCCATCAACTCGGTGATGCTATCCAACCATTTTATCCTCTGCTTCCCCCTTCTCCTTTTGCTTTCAATCTTTCCCAGCATGAGGGTCTTCTCCAATGAATCAGCTCTTCACATCAGGTGCCAAAGTACTGGAACTTTAGCTTTAGTATCAATCATTCCAATGAATCAGTTCAGTTCAGTTCAGTCGCTCAGTCATGTCCGACTCTTTGTGACCCCATGAATCGCAGCACGCCAGGCCTCCCTGTCCATCACCAACTCCCGGAGTTCACTACTCAGGATTGATTTCCTTTAGGATAGACTTCCTTGATCTCTTTGTTGTCCCAGGAACTCTCAAGAGTCTTCTGCAGCAACACAATTTAAAAGCATCAATTCTTCGGCGCTCAGCCTTGTTTATGGTCCAACTCTCACATCCATACATGACTACTGGAAAAATCATATCTTTGACTATTAGGATTTCTGTCGGCAAAGTGATGACTCTGCTTTTTAATATGCTGTCTAGGTTTGTCATAGCTTCTTCCCAAGGAGTAAGTGTCTTTTAATTTCATGGCAGCAGTCACTGTCCACAGTGATTTTGGAGCTCAAGAAAATAACATCAGTCACTGTTTCAACTTTTTCCTTATCTATTTGCCATGAAGTGATGGGACCGGATGCCATGATTTTAGTTTTTTGAATGCTGAGTTTTAAGCCAGCTTTTCCACTCTCCTCTTTCACTCTCATCAAGAGGCTCTTTTGTTCCTCTTCACTTTCTGCCATTAGAGTTGTTTTATTATTTTTGTCATATGTACTTATTATAGGTCTATATTGATAGGATATAAATGATAAAATTCACAATTACTTTTAGGAAAGCAACTTCATACTTTTCATCAGGAATATGTTTTGAGGCCTAAAATATGTGTAGTCTGAGAATCCTTCTTGTATTTAATTCATACACATTCTACTCCAAGATAGTCCTCTTCTGCGAATAGATTTGGTGATTGACCTTTGCATTGCTTGTTTGAAGTTACCAGTGTGAGCTGTGACAGAAACCCGTGGGTCCCCATTTTGTGAAATCCTGGCCTTCAGAGCATGGTTCAGCCAATCAGTTTTTTCATAATATCTTCTGGGTACAAGGTCCTATATCAGACACTTTCTTTCCCATATCATACCATTTCTAACCAAATGGCATAAAGGAGAAGTACTGGAGATCAATATCAAAACCAAGAATATCTGAATATATATCCAGTGTAGCACTGTGGGAAGAGCAAGGGATTGGTAATCAAAAACCTATATTGATGTTTTGATAGGTCACAAGTGTGTCAACCTTGAAGATATTGTTTAAATTTTCTACATTTTCTAAAAATTAGATTCTAACATGTTTACTTGTAGTTTCCAATGGTTTAAGAATTCTTTGATGTGCTTATTAAAGTACAGATTTCTAGGACTTACACCCATTTAGTTTGTCCACTTGATTTTTGATAGGATCCAGAAATATGGGTCCTACCTCATGCTTTGTACAAGCAGCTTTGTTCACACATTATATAAAGCATTATCTTGAAGCACATCAAAGTCCATATAGGTGTTGCTCAGCCAATAGCCTAAAAATTATTCCAGTGAAAATGGTGCTACTCTGATTTTTTTCTTATTGATTTATATACTGCATGGGCCTTAGTTTTAAAAATCACTGAATGTTTTAATTGATCATATTCATGTTTATAATCTCCTTCCGTGTTCTCATTATTATATGCTTTACTACTAAGGACATATAACATTTCTGTTCCTCAGGTGCAAAATCACCCTTCTATTTTTAATTTTAAAATAAAGATTTGTTTGCATTTCTGCAACTACCCTTATTCTTCTTTCAGAGGCTGTCTTTTAATTACTCAAGTTTAAAGAATTGGGATGCATAAAGGGTGATGAAGGAGAGGGATTAGAGGAATTTTTAAATATTAAAGTATAGGTTTATGCCAAATATTAGAGAAAGTATGGAATATTTAATGGAGAAACACGCTAGTAAAAATGGACATGATTTTGAAATTACAGTTTGGTGATATGTATCAGATGGTTATTCTGTTCTTTCAAGTGATAAAAAGAAGTAAGATAAATTAAAAAAAAAAAAACCTGTTAACACGATTTTGTTAGTAAACCTTACATTTGCCTTTTGACAGATAATTTTAAGGATCTCCTCACAAACACATTCTAGTTACCTCAAGATCACTTATGATTTGTTGAAGATGTAAAAATAAAAAAGAAATATAAGCTTCCCTAGAGGTCACTCTATTTGAGTTACAACCTATCTCAGTGTTCTGTATTATCCAAGTATTAGTAAGATGCAAGTTTTTTTTTTATTACACTGATACATGAACCATGAATAGAATCAACACAAATATATTAGGCAAAAAAGTAACCTGAGCTTTAACATACTGTAAATTGAAAATATACTTCAAATTTGAAAGCCATCTAAAACTTGCTAGGATTTAATGGGTTTGCCATTTAAATGACTAAATCCCATGTACCATAAGATTCAGATATCCTGTGATTTATAACACAGATTTAAATGATCAGGATGATTTATCATCCCCTCCCCAAACTCTGGAAATATTTCAAATAGATATAATTTTAAAAGAGGTTTTTATCTTCTAATCTCAGTGTGACAGAGAGTGTTCATAATGTTTTGATGATGAGGTGGAGAAAAATCTTAACTTCAAAAAATGAATTCAGGAAATAGTGTAATTAAGCAAAAACATATGGGGTGATATAATATTACTGGCAGTCATCCTAGACATCAATTTTGAAGTTAACTAAAAGTGAAGAAAGTGAAGGAGTTCTGCTGTAACAAGAAAAAAAAAAAACTTTTTAAGAATTTAGACACATGAAATGTACAGCTCTGAGTAATGGAACCCTCCATACATACATAATTATCTCTTCGTGGTTACTAACAAAATTGAAACTAAAATCTCCTGTGTCCCTTTTTTTGCCCAAGAATAACTGTTGACAAGTTGGAAGATCAGGAATTAGTGGGTGGCTAAAAGGCAGGTTTCAGAAAAGGAAACTTCATTTCTGCGGATAGGGAGCTGAAACTAAGTCTTGAACCTATTTTGAAGGAAGCACAATTTTGTCTCCTTGGACCAGTGTCCAAAATGACATCTGATAGCAGCAGCTGAGGATGAGAAGTAGGCAACCAGGATGGTGAAAGGCATAGCAACCTGAAATGTCAGACAACCCAGAAAGAATTTTTAACAATTAAAACTAAAAACAAAATGTAAATACACGTATGGGCAAGGTTTGGATAAGGCAATGACATTCCACTCCAGTACTCTTGCCTGGAAAGTCCCATGGGTGGAGGAGCCTGGTAGGCTGCAGTCCATGGGGTCACGAAGAGTTGGACACAACTGAGCGACTTCACTTCCACTTTTCACTTTCATGCACTGGAGAAGGAAATGGCTGCCCACTCCAGTGTTCTTGCCTGGAGAATCCCAGGGATAGGGGAATCTGGTGAGCTGCCGTTTATGGGGTCGCATAGAGTTGGACACGACTGAAGCGACGCAGCAACAGCAGCAGCATGGGCAAAGTGGTAGGAAAATAAGCATTTCTACATAGTTCTAGTGAAAAAAAGATTTAATTTTTCTAGAAGACAATTTTGTAGTTTACCAAGAGATAACTTATGATACTGTCATGTTCCTTTTGTAAAATATAATGATGCAATAATTATAAAGATATATGTATGCTTTCATTGTGAGAATGGCTATCAGAAATGCTTCATAACATGGAAAAGAGAGAAACAGCCTGAGTTTCCAAAATGACGGTATGTTTTTAAATAACTATGGTACTTTTATGCCATTATAGATTGTGGAGTGACTATACCAATGTTGATTTTTTTGTTTAGAAGGAAATTTATGATATCTTGGCTAGTGGCAATGGAAAAATGACTTAGCAATATAAAGAGCATGGTATAATTTTAAATAAAAGAAAAAAAATGAATACTATGCATGACGAATTATTCAGAAGAATGTAAGCCAATCTGTGAACAACTATTTTTATTACATTTATAGTACACCCCAGAAACTAAAAAACATTTGTTTGTTTAGTATTTATTTCACCAATTACAGTATAAGCTTCTTGAGTTCAGAGACTATGCTTACCTGGGTCACCAATATACTCCAGGCCTTGGTGTGGTATATATTCAGAGTTCAATAAAATTGTGTTGTTTTTTAATGTAAAATTTAAATAAATGTTCACTAGACCTATGTTGACTAAATGAATAAAACTAAAAATGTTGTATATAATGATGGAACCTTGCACCTGGAACTTTGGTCATTTCTGTTTTCTTATTTCTGATTCCTAATATCCTTTGACATGTAATATAATTTTATCTCTTCACCTTGCATTCTCCATTGTGTCCAACTCTTTGTAATCCTCTAAATTAAAGTGGGAGAAGGCAATGGCAACCCACTCTAGTACTCTTGCCTGGAAAATTCCATGGATGGAGGAGCCTGGTAGGCCGCAGTCCATGGGGTTGCTAAGAGTCAGACACGACTGAGTGACTTCACTTTCACTTTTCACTTTCATGCATTGGAGAAGGAAATGGCAACCCACTCCAGTGTTCTTGCCTGAAGAATCTCAGGGACGGGGGAGCCTGGTGGGCTGCCGTCTATGGGGTCGCACAGAGTTGGACACGACTGAAGTGACTTAGCAGCAGTAGCAGCAGACTAAAGTGTGCCAGGCTCCTCTGTACATGGAATTTTCCAGGCAAGAATACAGGAGTGGGTTGTCATTACCTCCTCCAGGGGAACCTTTCTGAGCCAGGGATTGAAACTGCATCTATGCATCTCCTGCTTTGGAAGAATTCTTTACCAACTGTCCCACCTGGGAATCCTTGTGATATTACATGTCATGGAGAGAAAAGCATCACAGTTCAGCCAAGAACCAACTACAGATGGTTAAACCAAGCATGAATATACAAGTTGAGACTCAGATGAAGGAAGACAAGAAACACTTGACCTGGTTCTAGGAACCACACTATCAAAATCACAAGATCCAGTAATTAGTCATCTCAACAAATCAGCAACAAAGTCATCATCATCATTGTCAGTGGTTGCGAATATTTCATTGATGGATAAAATATCAATTTCTAAACCAGTTTCCTGCACACATCAAAGCTGCTTCTGAACATCGACTGTTAACCTTCCAACTAGTACAATGGTGGAAAACACTATTTTCCTTAAGGAAATAATATCCTAGTGGACATCCTATGGGACAAGATTTGAATTAGAACCATACACTAAGATCCAAATGTAATTAGAGAATAAGAGCCAGGATGGAGGGGGATTAACAGAAACAACCAACAGACTGCATTAGAAATTACAATAGTGACGTCATGTGCTAATGGCTTTCTCTGTCAGTCAATTTTTCACTAGTAACAAAAGGGAAATGAGACCATCACAGACCTTCATGTCACATGAATGGAGGAGCTGGAGCAGTTTAGTATATAACACTACAAGAAAACACCCAGAAGGGGCAATTCCTCATTTCAGATGCACAGCCCATCAACACAGCACTTTTTAAAATGGAAGATATTTTAGACTTTCAAAAAATAAGGCTAGCAAGTACCAAATTAAGACTAATGGTTGGAATCCCAAGAATACTGCCTGAAACTCATTCCAAGGTATAATTTCTAAAGATGGAGATAATCTGTATCCATTGGAAGTTCAGTCCCTTAGTCGTGTCCGACTCTTTGCGACCCCATGAATCGCAGCACGCCAGGCCTCTCTGTCCATCACCATCTCCCGGAGTTCACTCAGACTCACATTCATCAAGTCTGTGATGCCATCCAGCCATCTCATCCTCGGTCGTCCCTTTCTCCTCCTGCCCCCAATCCCTCCCAGCATCAGAGTCTTTTTCAATGAGTCAACTCTTCACATGAGGTGGCCAAAGTACTGGAGTTTCAGCTTTAGCATCATTCCTTCCAAACAAATCCCAGGGCTGATCTCCTTCAGAATGGACTGGTTGGATCTCCTTGCAGTCCAAGGGACTCGCAAGAGTCTTCTCCAACACCACAGTTCAAAAGCATCAACACTTCGGCGCTCAGCTTCCTTCACCGTCCAACTCTCACATTCATACATGACCACAGGAAAAACCATAGCCTTGACTAGACGGACCTTTGTTGGCAAAGTAATGTCTCTGCTTTTGAATATGCTATCTAGGTTGGTCATAACTTTTCTTCCAAGGAGTAAGTGTCTTTTAATTTCATGGCTGCAATCACCATCTGCAGTGATTTTGGAGCCCCCCAAAATAAAGTCTGACACTGTTTCCACTGTTTCCCCATCTATTTCCCATGAAGTGATGGGGCCGGATGCCATGATCTTCGTTTTCTGAATGTTGAGCTTAATCCAACTTTTTCACTCTCCTCTTTTACTTTCATCAAGAAGCTTTTTAGTTCCTCTTCACTTTCTGCCATAAGGGTGGTGTCATCTGCATATCTGAGGTTATTGATATTTGTTCCGCCAATCTTGATTCCAGCTTGTGTTTCTTCCAGTCCAGCGTTTTTCATGATGTACTCTGCATAGGAGTTAAATAAGCAGAGTGACAATATACAGACTTGACGTACTCCTTTTCCTATTTGGAACCAGCCTGTTGTTCCATGTCCACTTCTAACTGTTGCTTCTTGACCTGCATACAGATTTCTCAAGAGGCAGGTTAGGAAGGACAGATGCTAAAACTGAAGCGCCAATCCTTTGGCCACCTGATGAGATCTGACTCATTGGAAACACCCTATGCTGGGAAAGATTGAAGGCAGGAGGAGGAGGGGAGGACAGAGGATGAGATGGCTGGATGGCATCCCTGACTCAATGGATGTGAGTTTGATCAAGCTCTGGGAGTTGGTGAAGGACAGGGAAGCCTGGTATGCTACAGTCCATGGGGTTGCAAAGAGTTGGATACGACTGAATGTCTGAAGAACAACAATTGTATCTAATTTCCCTGTATTTGATAGAGAACAGGGAAATAGTGGTATGTTAATATCATCCTTGATAAGTTGAAAAGAACCATCTCAAGAGCAAAAGTGATTTTTTGATGGCTTTGTAATTTCCTCAGACATACCAGAGTCCTTGGCATGCTGTAAACCCACACCAACCACCCAGGCATGAGCAGGTTTCACCAACATTGGGTTGGTGCTACAGGGCAAGTTGCAAAATTACCCATTGGCAAGACTTCCAAGACTTAAGTAAGTTCCATTATCTTTAAACACATATTTCACCAAATCCTTTACTTGCTTTCTTCCATCTTTATGTTCCCATAATGACTTAACACTGTATTTATGTGTATGTCCGAGCACACGCCCACAAAGCTACATAGAGCAATTATTATTAATAGATTCACTAAGTTTAGGTGACCATGCTTTTCACAGATCAAAATCCTTCAATAGGTCAATTTCACTACCATCTGGGATGTGTTCTCTGCCTCCCTCTCCAGTCTCATCTCTTGCTCTTCTTCTTCCTCCCCAACATGGAGAAATCTCCAGGTATTCTGAATGCTTGTTAAAATGACCCATGCTCTGACCGTCACATTTTACTGCTATTGCTTTAATGAAAAGACGTACCTATCATTGCTTTCCCAGTTTCCCTGGCTAACTCCTAGATCTTGGTTTGAATATTAATTACCTCCTTCTAAAATCTTTACTGATTTCAAAATCTGAATTAGAACCTCCAATAGCATCCTATACTTCCTTGTCATATGCTAGATTGATTCAAGTTTCCTAATTTTCTTTCTCCCTTACCCAACTATAAATTCCAGGAGGATAAGCTTCATGTCTTTTGCATTGAATAAGTTTGGTATGTAACATTATGCAAGTTTAAGATATTCAACATGTTGCTTGGATACATTTACATATTGTGATGTACTGTGATTGGCAGTGTAGTGATATGTATCATACTGTGTAAATGTATTGTACAGTATCATTGTCTATATTCATTGTACCATATATTAGATATCTATAGCTTATTTACTACTCATTACAAACAGCATCAATTTTATCCCTCTTTTACACCCCCCAGTAAGCACCATTTTACTCTCTGATTTTTATGTGTTTAACTTTTTTAGACTCCACATATAAGTGATCTCATATAGTACTTGTCTTTCTCTGACTTATCTCACTTAGCATAATGTGCTCAAGGTTCGTCCATGTTGTTGCAAATGGAGGATTAATTTTTTAAATTTTATATCTCCATTGCATAGCATAGAGAACCTGCACACAGCAATTGCTCAACAGATATTTAGTAAATGAAAAACTAATTGTTAGCCATGGCATCCAAGCAATAAGCTCCCAGAAGTCTCAATTTTCTATTTCAAACTTATGCTCTAGCACAGGAAGCAATCTACCTAGTGGGAAGGATTAGATTTAATTATTTTTTAAAATTATTTTTCCTAATATATTTTTTATACTTTCGCATCAATACATAGCCATTTCTCATTCTCTCTGTCTGTCTCTCTCACACACAGAGAACAAGCTCTTATCTTACCACAAACATCTGTATTTGCTTGAAGAACACGGTACAAATGGGGCATTCACCTGAAATGTTATATTTACGAAGAAGTCTGTCATCCTGTGTCCACTCTGCATTCACTGATAGGCATGCAGGATGTGGCCCATGAAACCACGTGGCTTATTTTGGCTATCACTTACTCTTTGAGTACCTTTGGTAATTGGCTGTATTAATAGAAGCCACCAACATCTCACATTAGAGGTTCCAGTGGGTTCATTGTGTGTTGATTGCTTTCTCTGTCAATTCATTTTGGCTTCCCAGTAATGAAATCAATATGAAACTATCACAAATATAAAAAGCAAGACAAATAGCCCATTTCTTCTGACTGGGGAATATTCACATGGGTGGTCTTTACCACTATAGACCCATGTGCGTGCACGTTTTCTGGCAGGAAGGAGAAACATAATGAAAAGATGTAAAATGTTCTTCATTATATGAACACTGTGTAAATTCATAATCTGAAAATTCATAAGGCACTACAGCCAAAGCCATTTTGTATATGTGGTTTTTCTTTTGTTGTTGTTGTTGGATTTCTATCTGCTTCACTTTGTATATAGTATATAAGAAATATTACTTTTCTTCTGAAATAAGTATCTATTCATCTGTGTTTTTCAGACAAAGAGAAGATGGACCTAAGAAAGCATGGAAAAATGGGTAGGGTGGTTGAGAGTGAAGGAAAGTCAGGTAACCACACAGTGGATACTGGAGTTTCAGACAACCATTTGAGAAGAGAATGTTGCATAGACACAGGGCTCAGAGGTCTCCACCCACATCCGGTAAATGTCAGGATCCCAAAGGCAAACTGGATTTCATTATGCGTTTACACTATGACCTTTTCTGTCTCCATTTGCCAGCATATTGGGTGGCCCAAAACTTTGTTCAGGTTTTTATGTAAGATGGTATGGAAACAAAATTTTTGGACAATCCAATAATAAAGGTTGGTTTCACATAATGCCCTGATTGTTTGAAAAAATTTACTCTAGATGTTTTAATAACAAATTCATATTTTGTAGGATATTTGCCATTATTTTGCTTTCAAAAATGCTTTGTTTGACCCTCTAACTACTCTGTGAAATTGGTCAGGCAGATATATTTCATTCCTATTTTATAGGAGAAAACTGAGACTTAGGACTACAGAGTGTACTAATGACAAAATAGAACTAGAATCCACATCTCTGGACCTACCTCAGTACTCTAGCTGGTCATTTTCCAGAAGATACAACATTTAGAAATATTATAAAAATTCACTTAGACAATTGCCAAATTAGGAATATAAAGCCTTCTTCACTGTATCAAAATAGTTAACAAAATTTTTTCACTCCTGGTTCTTTTTATTTATTTATTTTTAATTTTACTTTACAATATAAAAAATAAAAAAATTAAAAAATAAACAAATAAAAAATTAAAAAAATAGTTAAAAATTTTAAAAAATTTGTTCATTTATATCTCTCTTTCCTTAAACAACAATCAACCCAAGACCAAACTAAATGAGTCACAAAGCTGATGTACATACAAGGGGGAAAGGAAGGAATTAAACATTTTGAAATATCTTTTATAGACTGAATTCAGTATCAGACATCTTAAAGGCAGTAAGTAACTCATCTGAATGGCTAATTTCAGAAGGTGGAGCTATAATAATAAGGCCAGTCTCATCACATCACATCACATCACCTCCAGTCTGCTTACAATGGCCTTATCAGAAAACATTTTTGCAGCTTCTTGATTATTATAGATAATGAATCTATTACTCAGTTAGGAAACATTCTAACTCTATTCAGGATGGTTTTTGTGATGAAGTTGAACTTAAGTGTGAGTTACAGTTTGCATGATAGTCTCACTATATGAATTGACCCAATATGCTTAGATTTTCTGAGTGTTATTTTACTCCTATAAAATTTTATTGATTTAAATAAAATTATTTACATTATTTATTCTACTTCTTAAGTCACATCATATGGCTTTATATAGTTCCTTGACATGTGATGATAAACATTATAAACTGAGTGGTTATGGTGGCATATGTTTCCATAACAGCTGATATCATAATTAGGGAGGAATTAAATGCCAGTTTTAGACAAACCAAGTTTGTAACCAAGCAGGACCCTATGAGGTTTTTCCAGAATAGATTCCTACCTGTGTCCTCTGCCTGCCTTTTGTCTATAGAAAAACTTTAATCAACAAATAAATTTAATCAGAGAACTGAGAAAAGGCAGAAGGAAAGGAAAAAACAAACAAGATAAAATGATAATACTTTAGCCATTAAAACCAAGAACACTTAGTTCTTCCTCTAGGACTATAGATAATTTTCTGGGCCACATCCTTTCAGCTGTTTTGCAGATACAGAAATGCGCATCAAGTGAGAGAGGTCAATTTTATGCTGCCCACAAGCACGCAGATCCCAGACGGGCTGGAATCAGAATACTGATGACGCTGACTCCCGATTACCTCTGCTGCTGCTGCTGCTGCTGCTTAGTCACATCAGTCGTGTCTGACTCTTTGTGACTCTATGAACTGGAGCCTGTCAGACTCCTCTGCCCATGGAATTCTCCCGTCAAGAATACTGGAGTGGGTTCCCATGCCTTCCTCCAGGGGATCTTCCCAAGCCAGGTATCAAACCTGGGTCTCCTGCATTGCAGGCAGATTCTTTACCACCGAGCCGCCAGGGAAGCCCTTCCCCCATTACCTGACCACCATCCAATCAGAAGAATGTGCACGTGCTGACCACCCCTTTCTCATTGAACACTATGAGCCTCCTCACTACCCACTCCAGGCTGGTGGTTTTGAGGGTATTAGCCACCTATGGATCCCTTTGCCTGGCAAAGCAATAAAGCTCTTCTTTTCTACTTCACCCAAAACTGTCTCCATATTTCTGTTTGGCACAATTGAACAGAGGCCGACTTTCAGCAACTAGTTGACTAGTCACAGATTTACAGTTAGTTACTAAATAGATCACAAACATAACTTAGGAAATAATCCAGGTTAAAAGTTTTGATGAACAGTAAAGATCACATTTCAAAATAATCATTTATCTATCAGTTCAGTTCAATTCAGTCACTCCATCATGTCCGACTCTTTGCAACCCCATGAATTGCAGCACGCCAGGCCTCCCTGTCCATCACCAACTCCGGGAGTTCACTCAGATTCACGTCCATCGAGTCAGTGATGCCATCCAGCCATCTCATCCTTTGTGGTCCCCTTTTCCTCCTGCCCCCAATCCCTCCCAGCATGAGAGTCTTTTCCAGTGAGTAAACTCTTCGCATGAGGTGGCCAAAGTACTGGAGTTTCAGCTTTAGCATCATTCCTTCCAAACATTATATAGAATAATATAATTTACTTGCTGAGTAATGCTGGCAAACATTTCTATAAACAAATAAACATTAACATAAGGCCAGTGTGGCAAATGACAATTGGACAAACAGTGCCAAATTGTGAAATCGCAGGTTAATGGAACAGAAAAATCCAGTAGAATGAAGATTTTATTTACTCCATTTCTCCATTTTTCTTTCTTCCTCTCTTTGAAAGAATTCATATCTGACAATTCAAATTTCAAAATGGCCTTTTGTTTATACCATCAGAAACAAAATGCTAATCAGTTAGTGTCATAGATTTTAAGAGAGGAAAGAGGACATTGGAGCCAGTCCAACTCAGTGTCTAGAGAGATGCAGAAAATGAAGTCCAAAGAGGTGAAGCAGTGCTCAAAATTGTACAGACCTGTTTCCCAAAAGGAAACTCCACCTACCTTATCTCCAAAATTCAAGTCTAGTGAAATTTTTTCCACTACACCATGTTTATCGCTTTCTATATCAGCTTAACAGAATCTTGCAATAATAGCCCTCAAGGTTTTCATGGTTCCTTCCTATAAAAACTGGGTGTAACTTGTGCCTTACATTGTTCAATGAAACCAAAGCATATAAGATATAAGCAAAGACTTTAAAAGTGCTCGTGCATAGGGACACTTCCAGTCTTTTTGCTCTTGGAATCTTCTGGAACTATGTAAATAAGCAGACTTACATGCTGGCTGATGGAAAACTTGAAGCCGAGATATCCTTGTCAAACCACATCACCCTCAGAATCCTAGCTGACACACAGGCAGCCCAAGATGCATGAGTCTAGCTGAGATGAGCAGACTATGGCTTTATTGAGCCTTGCCCCACATGATCAAAGCTAAACAAAGAGTTGCTATTTTAAGCTACTAGATTCTGTGGTCATCTTTAAAACAGTGCAAAACCCATGGGTACAATCAGTGAATGGCAGTTCTAACCAGTTACCAAGCCAAACATTTTGACTTCTCACTCTCCCTCATGATCACCCTCCACATGAGACAAGGCATCCAGAACTCCCATTCTTCCTCACCAGTGACTCATTCTGACTCATGAATGAACTGCTTCTTCCCTCATAATTCCTCTGCCTCTGTCCTAGCCCATGACGCCATTATCCCTGCCTGAATTTCTTTTGTCGCACAGCTTCTCAGCTAGTAGTTCCCTCTCCAATCCTGTTAACCTCCAGTTCACCCTCTACTCTCCAGGCAAGGTCTACAATTCACACCTGCCAATAACTTCCCCTTGTTCAAAATTTCAATAATTTTCCATCATTCTTAAAATAGAATCAAGAATTCAAACCATGGTGAGGCAAATCTTCTCCTGTTCTTTTTGGCACAGAATCTTTCTTTCCAAATTTAAGTTAGCAGGCATTCTGTCCTCTGACCTGGAGTGACATTTCCCAATATCTCAGTGATGGGATATATACAATTATATGTCAGTTTCTTAAAAGGAAACTGTGTATTTTCTGTTTCCTCATTTCTTCCTGCAGGGTGGAACCTGGATGCAGCGCAGGGGACCTACACTGTATGACCATGTCCTTGGCACGCTAGGAAACGAGGGGGCCACAGGAGAGAAGGAAATTGAAGGAAGGAACTTCTCTGTGATTTGGTATCACAGAGTGGGCTGCCCAACTTGATCACTCACCATCCTCTGTATGGATACACAACAGAATATAAGATTCCATCTTGTTTAAGTTAGTGTACATAAGGTCTCTTTTTAGAGTTTCCTAGCTTATATTAATGGAGAAGGCAATGGCAACCAACTCCAGTACTCTTGCCTGGAAACTCCCATGGACGGAGGAGCCTGGTGGGCTGCAGTCCATGGGGTCGCTGAGGGTCAGACACGACTGAGCGACTTCCCTTTCACTTTTCACTTTCATGCATTGGAGAAGCAAATGGCAACCCACTCCAGTGTTCTTACCTGGAGAATCCCAGGGATGGGGGAGCCTGATGGGCTGCCATCTCTGGGGTCGCACAGAGTCGGACACGACTGAAGCGACTTAGCAGCAGCAGCAGCAGCTTATATTAATGGCCTAATGAACTGACATTACTTTCATGGATTCACAGCTTCTGTCACTGTCTAGGTCTCACTTCTTTCCAATCTCTTCACCCTCTGAAGCTATCATCATCAGCTATTTACTTCCTAGAGTGCTCATCAAACATTTTACCTCTCTTTCCTCTTAGTCAATACTTTTCCACTTCTATCCTTTGTATTTTTCTGACTAAATGCCACCCAATTGTAGGCCTATAGTCAGTATTTTTTAATAAGCCTTTTCTATTGTTCTCCAAGTCTGGGCTATTTTTTCCTCTCATGTGTGACCATCATATTCTGACTCATGCTATTAAAGTGTAAAGCAGGTTATTTTGCATTAGTGTGTTTGTCTCTGACTAAATGATAAATTTTGCAAATGCAAAAACAATAGCTCTTTCATTCACCTTTCTGTGTGCTAATGATAGTGTAATTCTTGGTATGTATTGGGCATTACACATATGAATTGAATAAATGCATGTAAAAGTATGAAAAAAAGACTGAAAAGAAACATATTTGAATATAAATAGTAGTAGAGATGTAAGGGCTTTTAATTTTTTTATTTCAATATTTTCCAAAATCGCTTAATAGTGCGTATGTTACTTTCATAATCACTGCTGCTGCTGCTGCTGCTGCTGCTAAGTCGCCTCAGTTGTGTCCGACTCTGTGCAACCCCATAGACAGAAGCCCACCAGGCTCCCCTGTCCCTGGGATTCTCAAGGCAAAATCACTGGAGTGCATTGCCATTTCCTTCTCCAATGCATGAAATCACTAACTATAATATAATAAGATATTTTTTTCTAAAGTATATGTTGGAAACTAAAGCTGACTTTTAATTTTAAGTTACACACAACCAGGAGTACAAACATTAACTGGATAAAATATGCTTCTGCCTGCTAGTTAGGTCAACTATTATATGCCCAGGCTAGCAATACGGAAATATGAAATACTGTAATTGACCAATTCTGAAGTTCTATCCCCAGAGAGATGAAGAAAATCAATATGGTCTGCTTCTCCCTTTCACTAAGACAAATTTGTGTGTAATAGGAGATATACTGTGGCTGATGGATGTGGGCTACATATATTCCCTTGGAGCTTGTTTGCAAAGGCTTATTTGTCCTGTCTTTCACCTAAGTTTTCATAGAAGCTTTAAGGATTAAGGTTGTTTTGCAACTGAAATTTCACTTCTCTGGAGAGATTATGAGAGAATCTTATGGGCTAATCTCAAAGGACATTTGCATAGAATTACATTTTATAATCTAAAAGGTAAAAACTACTTCATTTCTTCTAGCCTTTAGAACAAAGTTGTAAATGTCCAGCTCATGTGGATTTGAGAAAGCAGAGCATCTACTGGGAATATTTGCTCCTCACACATGAGACCCTAGCACCAGACATGTTGATTTCTTTGTCAGCAGCTGCAGGATATGCTATTGTTCTCCTTTTTGCCCTTGAAATTGTTAGGATGATTTGATTGATTTGGGTTGGTGTACACTCAGATTTAGATTTCTCATTGCTAAATTCATTCTTTGGGAAGGTAATGTATCATTACATGGAATCAAAGGAAATCTCCCTCAAAATCATCAGTTTAATGAGAACTGGTCATTCGTTCTGATGAGTTTTCCTCATCTTCTCTCGGAATGAAGACAAATGTCACAGATACATTATACAAAGAGAAAGGCTGGGCTAAGGTGAAGGCACAGATTAATTTAATTCCTGCTCTACCTTCAAGTACTTAAATCATTCAAACCAACAACAGCAACGCAAAATTAATAGCTCCACATACTTTTGTATTTAACCTTGAAATATGGTCAGGCAATTTAAATCAATTCAACATGTAAATTCAATCAGTATAAAGAATCCGTTAGTGATTGAGACCAATGTATTAACTCAAGAAATGTAAACTCAGTGTAATTGCGCCATATATTCTATACTTATAAAAGCTGAAGAGCATTAGGAATTGTCAGAAAAGATCAAAACATTGGGAGGGTATTTATCAAAGTACAACTTAAAATATTAATTATCAGCTTTTTTCAAATCATTGGTTATGTGTTCAAGTAAATTGCAGATAATTTACTAATATTACTTTGATAGATAAAAGAAAGTCTTGTATTAATCTACTCTACATAATCTCATCCCCTTGTGTTAAAAACCTTACTGAATTCTACTACCAAAATGGAAAAAATGCAAGCCATCAGATCTGAGATTCCTACTAAACCCTTCACAATATAATAAATTATTTCCATGATAGGAGTCAGAACCTGAACTCTGAAATCTTGTTGCATTTTTCCCACAACATTTTAACTAAAACTGACTTAACATATAACAACAAAATAAAACAAACTGTTTGGGGTTTGAAAAGGGGTTATTACATATTTGATTAAATCACACATTTAGCATGAATTTCCTTCTACAAAATCCTTTTCTAGAAACTTTCCTCTGTTTAAACACTTCTAGCATCAGGAAATTTACTACTTATTTTAGAATCAACTTACTTTATTCTAATCTATTTTATCTTTGATTCAAATTGTAAAGTTATTTACCTGCTATGTCACTTGGAATTCCAACAACTTGGCAGATGAGAGGGGACTTTATAATTAAGCTTATAAACATTACAATTTTACATAAGGGTATAAATTAAGTCATTTTAGTAAGGACCAAAGATAATAAATGCAGAGTAAAATCTAGAATAAAATACAGGGTTAGCAAACTCTGGCCCATGAGGAACCTGTTTTTATAGGCCAAGGAATAGCTATTTCATTTTAAAATTGTTAGAAAAAAAGAAAAAGTAATATTTCATAGTATGTGATAATGTATGGCATTTACAATTTAGAATCCATAAATAAAGCTTTTGGAACACAGCCACATTCATTTGTTGACATATTGCCCATCACTGCTAGTACACTATGTATATTTGAGTAACTGTGACAGACACAAGTCTAAAATAGTTAACATCTTTACATTGAAAAAAAAAAAAAGATCCCAGTCTAGAAAAATGTTGTCTAATACAATATAATGTAAAGCACAAATGTATTTAATTTCTTTTTAGTAACCAGGTTAAAAACTATAAACAGAAATAGATAAAATTAAATAAATAATATATTTTATTTAAATCAAAATATTCCAAACATGGTATTAACATGTAATCAATATAAAAATCATAAGTGCAATATTTGGCATTTTTTCAGACTTAAGGTTTAAAATATACTGTCTATTTCACATGTACAGCTCCTACCTCTTCAGACTATCCATTTCAATACCCATGACCAGGTATGGCTGGCAGCCACTGTACTGAAATGCTGTAGGTACAGATGACAGATCTTGTCATGTTTAGTCACACCTCCAGCTACTAAATAGCATGTCTACATTTTATTGAGTTCACATTTTCTACTGTATTCTGCTGATTCTTTCCTTTCCTGCTAGAGGCTTGGGCCAAAGGCGATTTGCTGTGGTTTGGTGGGGTGGGGCACTCAAGGGCTTCCTTGGTGGCTCAGAGGGTAAAGAATCCGCCTGAAATGCAGGAGACTTGGCTCTGATCCCTGGGTCAGGAAGATCCCCTGGAGGAGAGCAGGCAAGCCACTCCAGTATTCTTGCTTGGAGAATCCTCATGGACAGAGGAGCCTGGCGAGCTACAGTCTGTAGCATCGCAAAGAGTCGGACACAACTGAGCTACTAAGCACAGAATGAGGGACTTCTTGATGCACTTGCTGTTCACAAGACTGGTGGTAAAATCCTGGAAGTGTGCTTGTTTATTTCTACCCATGTTAAAATCCTATATTTTGAATTGAATTTAAGAAACTAGGTGCTTCCTCTCGATTACAAAACAGGAAGAAATGTCATTTCTTTTGCTCTAAAGAGGATTTTGCTGTTAATATAGTCTATTTAATTAGTTTTCTTGGCAACTAGAGCTCACCGTTGATTCTTATTATACCTACAGGAAAATATCACCTCTATATCCTTTTTTAAAGTGCTGCAATTACTGCCCCATAAGCCCAACTTACCCTTACGAAGGGCTTCTCCCTTCCTTTCTCACTTCTGAGTTGTGGTTCAGAATTACGCTCACACAGAACCCTGGTGGTTGACAAGCAAGACTGTGTTCTTCAGCTACAAAAACAAGCAAACAAAAAACAATGTCAGGACTTGCATTTTGAAGGGGAAGAAAATAGAAATTGATTGATCATACTGATTTCAGTTCATATTATTTTACTATACATTTTTTTTCTGAATTTTATTGTTGTTAAATATCTTGATCATTAAAAGGTAATAAAAGGGGTGGTGAAACTTGTTGCTAAAGAACTCCAGAAAAAAATCACACGTGTTTACTTAGTTCAAGCACTTTTAGTTTTTGTGGACTTGTGTTCACAGAGCTGTGAATTTCTAGTGATTTTAATTTTTGCAGTAATGTTTTAATGTAATAAAACTGTTCCCAGATGTTAAGATTGAATTAAACATCAAGAATTATGTCACTAAAAATTCCATTTGTTTGTTTCAGATAATAACAATATAGTTCCATGTGTCTCCGTGTCTAAGCATGGTGAAGACCCACTGTTTTAGGATATGTTTCATTCTTCTTTGTCTATGTTACCTTATTCTCTCTTTCCTTAAGGTTTTTACATCAAACCCAGAGTGCCAAATGGAGAGTATGAAGTACGAATTCTGACTATAGAAAGTGTAAATATCAGTTCCTATTTCCTTCCCTTTCAAATCATAATACAAATGTTAACTGCTGCAGATTCTAAGAAAGAATAGTTTAAGACTGTTATAATTGGTTCAAAAACAACAGTTATGTATTACCTCTCAACAAATATAAGGTATGCTCAACTCTCTACAGTGAGGCACAGACTGTGAGGAAATTCAGTGAATATAAGGACTGACAGTAATGTAACACTGGTATCTAATATTTTATGGGCTTAGTTTATGGTAATATTCTGCAAAGATTTCATATATATCTCATTAAATACAACAGATCTATGAGACTACTCAATACTATTCCCATTTTACAGGTAAGGAAGTAGATTTATTGAATTTGAGTAACTCTTTCAAGGTTAAAACTATACAAGAATACTATTTTTTTCAAATAAAGACACTTTTATTTTTGATTATTCATTGAAGGCCCAATGACAAAAATCCTTATATTTGCTTTGATAGACTGTCCTCTCACTTCATGGCAAATAGATGAGGAAACGGTGAAAATAGTGACAGACTATTTTGAGGGGCTCCAAAATCACTGCAGATGGTGATTGCAGCCATGAAATTAAAAGATGCTTACTCCTTGGAAGAAAAGTTATGACCAACCTAGACAGCATATTAAAAAGCAGAGACATTACTTTGCCACAAAGGTCTGTCTAGGCAAGGCTATGGTTTTTCCAGTGGTCATGTATGGATGCGAGAATTGAACTGTGAAGAAAGCTGAGCACCAAAGAATTGATGCTTTTGAACTGTGGTATTGGAGAAGACTCTTGAGAGTCCCTTGGGCTACAAGGAGATCCAACCAGTACATCCTAGAGGAGATCAGTCCTGGGTGTTCACTGGAAGGACTGATGTTGAAGCTGAAACTCTAATACTTTGGCCACCTAATGTGAAGAACTGACACATTTGAAAAGACCCTGATGCTGGGAAAGATTGAAGGCTGGAAGAGAAGGGGAAGACAGAGAATGAGATGTTTGGATGGCATCACCGAGTCGATGGACATGAGTTTGGGTTAGACTCCAGGAGTTGGTGATGCACAGGGAGGCCTGGCGTGCTGCAGTCCATGGGGTTGCAAAGAGTCAGACACCACTGAGCGACTCAATTGAACTGAATCTGTCCCCTACTAAAGTTTATTTTCTGTGAAAATTCTGACTTTCCTTCTAAACCTCTAACAAAAACACATTCTAAATTGACTGCTTATTTTCCAAAATCAGTCATGTTTTGATTTTGAAAAAAAAATAACTTGAAAAATAGAATACAAATGACAACAGTGGCATTTAAGAAACCGTATTGCTTTGTAAACAGCGTTTCCCCTAAGGAATAGAAATTATGAAGGATGTCACACTCAGACTTGAGTAATTTATAAATAATAAATAAACTGCACCATCGATCACAGAACTACAACCTCCCCTATTGAACTCGCTTCTTTCCAGGTTTTTTATTTTTTTGTGAATATGATTGTCTGCCTCCCAGTTCTGTGGACTCAGATCTCACAATCTTTCTCTTCTCTGCCCCTCATGTGGAATAATTTGCCAACCCTTTGAATTCTGAATGGACAACACACACATCCCTTCAAAAATTCTCCTTTTCACTTGTATCACCATAATTATTGTCTTTTCTGTTGCACTTCCCTCCAAATTGAGATCCTTGACCAAGCTTCCTCCTTCTGATTCTCTCCAGGTATTTGTGCAAAATTCCTTTTGCTCTAGCACTGTTCTGCATAGTACTTAAGTATTAATCCTGGAGTCAGGATACCAGGGTTCAAATTTTGGCTCCACCACTGACTCACTCAGATTCTAGGCCAGTCCCTAAAACGTTAGGCTTCAGTTTCTCTAACATGAGAATAACAGTATTGCCTATGTCATCAGGTTATTCTGAAGACTATATAAAATCAAATTTGTACAGCCTTTAAAATAGTGCCCATAACAAAAATTATTCACTATTATTATTTTTATATTCAGGGGGAAAGTCTTCAGTAGTTTTAAGTTTCAGAATGTGGCACTCAAGGTCCTCAACATCTAGTTCCAATCCATGTGTGTGCTTTATTTTGGTCACTGCTGCTGCTGCTGCTAAGTCACTTCAGTCTTCTGTGTGACCCCGCAGACGGCAGCCCACCAGGCTCCACTGTCCCTGGGATTCTCCAAGCAAGAACATTGGAGTGGGTTGCCATTTCCTTCTCCAATGCATGAAAGTGAAAAGAGAAAGTGAAGTTGCTTAGCTGTGTCTGACTCTTCGCCACCCCATGGACTGCAGCCTACCAGGCTCCTCCGTCCATGGGATTTTCCAGGCAAGAGTACTAGAGTGGGTTGCCATTGCCTTCTCCACAACCACCCAGAACTGTGGGATTCTAGTTCCCCAACTGGAGACTAATCCTGTACCCTTGGCAGTGAAAGTACTCAGTCTTAACCACTGGATTCCCAGAGAAGTCCCCAAATCCATTCTTGTAATCACATTTTCTCATGATTCTAACTCAAACCAAATCAACATCTAGTTAGACAGAACCCATCTATACAATGGAGAGGATTAAAATGCCAGACACACTACTTATCAAAGAGGCAATACTTGCACTGAGAATCTTCATAAATGAGAATTGCACCAGACCAGGCCATTAAGGTAAAAGAGAGGACACCCACAGAGCATTCCACACCCACACTGCACTCAGCCATGTAGGATCATGTTATACACTTGCCCGTGTCCTCCCCTCCTCAAGTCTTCTATGCTGTCTGCTTAGAATTCCCATTTTTCCCTCATTGTCAACACTTAAAAATCTGTTACATCTCCTAAGACTCAATTCAAAAGTTTTTTTTTTTTCAAGGAAGCCTTGATTTCACTATCTGAAAATCATTTACATTTTTTCCTTCTCATGGCATCTTAGCCAGATCTCTCTGTGGGGCATTACATATTCTATTTTCATAGCTATTTATGCATAGAATAAAATTTCCTTGAAATTAGGAGCTGTGTACAAATTATTTTTTGCTTCTTACAACCCTCAATCTCTAATAAATATCCAGAAGATAGTTGTTCAATTAAGTGAATGTTGTTTTAAAGCCAGAAGAACTCAAGATAGAACTGATTTCCTCAAGTCACTGATCCTGGTTATAAGTTCTCTAAGGACAGAAATTATGTTCGCCTTGTCCATCACCATATTCCTGATGTAGTATGTCATGAATATTTCTGAATCAATATCAGCTTATACCAGTGGCAATAATATTCACCAAAATCCAGTTGTCTCAAGGTCATTATTCACTCTTTTAAATTATGAATTTTTATTATATTTGAAATCTAAGAATTATACACTCTTCTCACCATTCTGTGTTAATGTCTCTGCTATCTGATTATTATAGCCAAATATATTCATTCATTTGATGTTATAAGGTGGTTATGGATTAATATTTCTATATAGTATGTCTATTCTTTTATTGTTGAAACATAATGAAAGTGCATTTGTGTTTAAACATATCCTTTTTCATTAAAAGTTATGGAAATTCTAGACTTGCACAATGGATTCTTTTAAAAACATGTTCAAAAAAAAAAAAAAAAAGTTCAGGCATTGGGGACCAGAGGATTGTCATTTAAATGAGTCAGGTCTGCGAAGAAGGTCAGAGTGTGAGATTACAGATTTTGCTCAACATTATATTTGGCTAAAAAACAAAAACACCAAAAAAACAAATCTCAGCAGGTTTGTTTAATTGAATGATGTTTTCAAATCCAGTTTCATTAGCTAGAGTGCTGCAGGACCCAGCCGTTCAGGAAGTAAATCTGTTTCTAGTAACTTATAGAGATAATGATAAGCCATTTTAAAGTCTGGATTTATTAAAAAATGACTGAAATACATTATAGGGCAACGGTAACTTGGTAATGCTTGGTTTATGAACCAGTGGGATGGAGTTACAAATGCATTAACATTTATACAAAAGAAAACAAGTAGCAGTGAGTCCCTATTGTTTTTGACATAGTTAAACAAACTGTTATTTCACTTTATATGGCTAATAAAATAAGACCTATCAAATAGAAGAAACATTCCCTTTTGGAACTTAAATAATGTGAAAAATCTAGTATTAATGAAATGGAAATCTTCCTCCTTTATGCACATGGGTGCTATATTCATTAAAATACACACGGAGACACAGGAAGAAGAAGCTATCTTTTCTTAGAATAGATAGCCATTACATTGATTATTTTTATGACTAAGGTTTGATCAAGCAGAACATACAGAGTTAGAAAGCAAAATATAACCCCAAGGAAGAGGGGAATTAACAACTATGGAGTGTACCTATGAAATCTAATTATATACATGCACATTAATCTCTGTCATTAATTTCCCTGAAGTGTGAAGTTAACAAACCTAGACAGTGTATTAAAAAGCATAAATGCCACTTTGCTGACAAAGGTCCTTATGGTAAAAGCTCTGTTTTTCCAGTAGTCATGTACAGATGTGAGAGCTGGACCATAAAGAAGGCTGAGCACTGAGGAATTGATGCTTTTGAATTGTTCTGAAGAAGACTCTTGAGAATCCCTTGAACTGCAAGGAGATCAAGCCAGTCAATCCTGAGGAAAATCAACCCTGAATATTCATTGGAAGAACTGATGCTGAAGCTCCAATACTTTGGTCACCTGATGGGAAAAGCCAGCTCATTAGAAAAGAGTTTGATGCTGGGCAAGATCAAAGGCAAAGGAGAAGGGGGTGGAGAGGATGATATGGTTAGATAGCATCACTGACACAATGGACATGAATTTGTGCAAACTCCAGAAAATAGCGGAGAACAGAGGAGACTGGTGTAATGCAGTCGACGGGGCCACAAAAAGTCAGACACAACTTAGTGACTGGCCAACAGCGTTCCTTTCAAGCCATTCCTTGATTTTGTCCTTGAAGATTTCAGATTCCTGGTTTTTCCATCCATGTGCATATCTTTACTCATACACTCGAAAATATTTACTGAGGAGAGAGGAATAAGATGTGTAAGCTCATTGCCCCATGCAGTTTATGGTTTAATCATGGAAGAACATGTTACACAAATTAAAAAAAGGGCTGAGTCCCTTTGCTGTCCAAATGAAAATATCCCTACATTGTTAATATAAAGTAAATACATAATAAAATATTAATATAAAATAAAATGCAAAAAAATAAAACACAGGATGCTCTAAGCAAAGCCAGCTTCATAGGCACAGGGTCTGAGGAATCTCATGAGAGTCCATGCTCAGAAAAGCTGCAGACTTGGTTTAATGCTCTCCCATTGCTGTCCGGAAATATTTTGATAATTTAAAGTGGCAAATTGTGTGTTACAATTAAGTCCAGTGGTAGAAGGGAATATGCAGGTGACTGGAGGAGACAGTGCAATATAAATGTCAACCATCCTTCTTCTGCCCCCATTTATATGTAGCACAGAATCCTGGTGAAAACTAGGATATGTGATGGTTCACTGCTACTTAAAAGAATATAAGTATCTTACATCTGAGACTGAGTAAGCAGGCACACTGACAGCATGCTTTGAATGCAGAAAGGGGCTAATGACATTGAAAGAAATATGAGCAACCCAGAAAGTCTATCATATCTTTTCTTATTCATGTTACTTTCCTGTATCAGACAACCACTTATGCTGGATAGGGTGACACTGAAGCAAAGGTGAAAGGGTAACCCACAGTTCCTTTTCTTGTCTGCCCTTTTCAACCATCAAGCTGAAAGTAGAGAAACTTGATAGAATATGTGCACGTCAAGAAATGAAAGTGAAAGTGAAGTTGCTCAGCTGTGCCTGAATCTTTGTGACCCCATGGACTGTAGCCTGCCAGGCTTCTCTGTCCATGGGATTTTTCAGGCAAGAACACTGGAGTGGGTTGCCTTTTCCTTCTCCAGTCAGTTCAGTTCAGTAGCTCAGCTGTGTCCAACTTTTGCAACCCTATGGACTGCAGCACTCCAGGCCTCCCTGTCCATCACCAGCTCCTGGAGTTTACCCAAACTCATGTCCATTGAGTCAGTGATGTCGTCCCCTTCTCCTCTCGCCTTCAATCCTTCCCAGCATCAGGGTCTTTTCCAATGAGTGCTCTTTGCAGCAGGTGGCCAAAGTATTGGAATTTCAGCTTCAACATCAGTCCTTCCAATGAATATTCAGGACTGATTTCCTTTAGGATGGACTGGTTGGATCTCCTTGCTGACCAAGGGACTCTCGAGAGTCTTCTCCAACACCACAATTCAAAAGCATCAATTCTTTGGCACTCAGCTTTCTTTATAGTCCAACTCTCACATCCATACATGACCACTGGAAAAACCATAGCTTTGATTAGACAGACGTTTGTTGGCAAGGTAATGTCTCTGCTTTTTAATATCCTGTCTAGGTTGGTCATAGCTTTTCTTCCAAAAGAGCAAGCATCTTTCAATTTCATGGCCGTAGTCACCATCTGCAGTGATTTGGGAGCCCAGAAAAATAAAGTCTCTGACTGTTTCCACCATTTCTCCATCTATTTTGCCATAAAAACACCTAAATTAGTTCTGTGCAACATTTTTTTTGTTCTGATAAGAAGGAAATACATACATGCATGCATGAAATACAAAATAGGAATTGTGCAATATCTGTTTTTGCATACATGTTAAACTCATATTTGCTATTAGAATTGGCTTTGAACACTATCATGATAAATGTCAAAATACAATCATTTAAAATGTTATACTATATTTTAATAATGCATTAAACAAATGCTGGTAGTTACAAATTTTAACTTTTGTTTACTAAGAGCATCAAATAACAAATAAAAAGCATCATGACAAATTAAGTAAGAAGGAAGAAGAGAGAAGCTTTATAATCTAACAGTTTTTGCAGTACTTTTGCTTTTTGAACAAGGGGTTCCACATATTCATTTTGGGCTGGACCCTGCAAGTTATGTCAGTGGACCTGTTGTAAGAGTGTGTGGACAAGATCTGATTAAGCCTGGGAAGGTAGGGGATGACTTCTTGCCAGGTGATAATTAAATTAAGAGTAAAGATGAGCAAGAGTGAAGCAGATATTAACGACAGTAGGAAGCCTGAGAGGGAAGTTGGGGGCAGTGGTTAGATGTTCCAGGCAGAGTGTCGGGTCCAAAGTCACTAAAGGAAGAATAAAATGTTTGTGGAGCAGAAATAAAGTTAATGTGGTTGGAACTTAAGTAGGTGTGGGATTGCTCTGGGTAAGGCTTCTACCATGTTGTAGTTCTTTGTAAGAAGGAAAACAATAGGGTTGAAATCAGGGCAGCTGGAAAATCCAGGCTTGATGAGGAAAAAAGCTATAACTATGTGCATAACTATATTATGATTTGATCCTCAGTTATAACTATGTGCCTGGTGTTTTGCCAAGTAAATTACCTTTACTTTTCGGTTCTCTCAACAACCAAGCAAAGTGGGATTTACTGGTTTCATTATTAAGACAAGGAAATATGAGGCTCAGATGGATGGGGGCATTTGTCCTTTGTCATCTAGCTGGTGAGTGACACCCGTAGATGAAAGAGTCTCTCTAAATATAAACTAGAATGGAAGCTCCAGGAGGGAAGGGACTTTGCCTTTCTTTGTGTTTCTATTTTCTTAGCATAGACACAATACCCGGCACATATACTAAGCTCTCAATATTTGTTAAATGAATGAATGAATGACTGGGGTAAGTCTTATTTGGCAAATTCACTGTGTCTTCATGATTTCAAATGAGCTTTAGAGTATTTGAATGGAATTTTTGTAAATTTTGAGTATCAATTTCTTTTCAAATAAACTATAAAAATAAAAAGGGAAAGCAGCAAGTTTAGCTGAAAGTGAAAAGAGAGGAAGGTAGAGTATAGACTTAGTCTTTATTAACTGTATGACATTCAATTGAAGTCACTCCCCTTCAATTCTTATTTTACTTTTTTTTCCCAATGAACTAGAATAGGTTGTATGAGAACTTCTTTCTGGTTCTCACATATTATGATTTGATCCTGTGAATTATCTAGCAATAATACAATTCAAAGCATAAGGTTTCTCTTTCCTACAAAGAGGAAACACAAAATAAGATCATACAATTCTGAGGCACCAAATTCCTCAAACAATCTCACTCCATTCATTCATTCACGTATTCATTCATTCATTCATTCTTTTAGCAAGGCTTTCTGAGAGGTCCACCATACCTCATGCCCACAAAAAGCCTTCTGCTGTAAAGCTGAAATGAACAAATAATCTCCATTTCTGGAAGCAGGAAGATCTTGAATCAGTAGAGCCTGGCTTAGAGTTTATCTGCAACTCAAAGATGGCAAAAACCAAATCAATTTCCATTTTGAATTGTGACTCAGGGATCAAGCAGAGCTGGCGCTGCAGTAATGCAGAATAAAAGGACAGCACTCTTCAGAATAAATCCTGACATATGACTCATTTGACTACTTCCCTTCCTTTGACTTTCCTTTGGTGAAACAGCAAAGGCAGACAGTCATAAAACCTCCAACACAGAACAAGATCTGTGCCTCCCACTCCTAAAAACCAGTTCCACCAACAGAGAGGCAAGCACATGATTAAGAGGAGCTGGGCAAGAAGCATAATGCTCACATGGGGTCCAAGAGGCAGAGCTCACTGAGAGGAGACAGATACAATGTTCCCACATTAAGATGTGACTTTCCTGGTAGCACAAGAGGCATTTCTTACAGGAAATGAGCATGACAAAGGGATGAAGAAGGTAGCACCAGGCTTAGATGTTTAGGGAACTTCCGTTGTCTCTCATGTTTGGGGAGGATGAACCAGTGAAGAAGGCAAGTTTACTTAATTGTTTATGAAGAGTAGACAACATCAGAAGGAGACAGGCAACACTAGCTAACACCTGGAGCAATGTAGCAACTATTATGAAAAGATCTACTTTGAAATTCAAGGATCGAATGAGTTAATAATAGCTAACAAGCAATCACAGCTTTTAAAGGCAAGGCAGCTGTAGAATGTGCCTCCCTGACCTCTAAGTTCAGAGAGCTTGATGGAAGGGACCCAGCTGCGGGGTTCTGAGATCAACTGCCGCATTTGTACCCCAGCTGTGTTTTCACTCAAGCTGCTTCTAACCAAGGGTGGAGCATAGTGGCTTCACTCTGTAAGACATGGAGCCCCTCTAACAGCTGACTCTGTTCTGAGGAGGCATCTGTCCTTTGACAGCCTTACTGAATCTTTCTTGGTCTGCCCAATGGCTCAGTGGTTAAAGAATTTGCTTGCAATCAGGAGACACAGGAGACCTGAGTTCGATTCCTGGGTCAGGAAGATCCCCTGGAGAAGGTAATAGCAACCCAGTATTCTTGCCTGAAGACTCCCATGGACAGAAGAGCCTGATGGCTATAGTCCATGGGGTTGCAAAGAGCTGGACATAACTGAGCAACTAAGCACAGTGATCCAGGAAGCTTCCACCCAACTTCTGTTCACTTGGAATTCAAAGTACATCTTGGTCCAGTGATTCCCCAGCCTTCCTACTAACTCCATCCTCATTTTCTTTGAAAAACTTTAATTTTTAGAAAATCTGATCTTTGTGTCTGTTTCTTGGGAGACCTAGACTAACACAAACATACATGTAGAGAAGAAACCTGCTGAGTGGATCACTCTTGGTCTCTATCTGGTGAATGATTCACTGAGAAATACACAAGCTCTGCACTTAATGAATTGAAAGGGACATGAATGAGTTGAAATGCACTGAGTACTAATCATGTGTTGGGTGCTGAACTAACAGCTTCTCATGCCTTATATCACTTACTTCTTTCAACAACACCATGTAGTAGTTTATTTATAGATGAAACTGTAGCTGGCCAGCTCGTGAGTGTTGGAGCCAGAATTTCAAGCCAGGTCTTCATTTTCCTTTATTGGTTTAAAGCAATTTATTGCTGCAAAGTACTTTACTTTAAAGTCTATGCCTTTAATGATCTTATACTACATCCATTACCAACAGTATCCTTGATATCATTTTATACAGTAAGAAAACAATAACATGCTTATAGAAGAAAAAATATTGCATTCATCATCACTAAGGCTACTATCATCATCACCCTCACCTTCATCATCAATCTTAATCTAAAAGAAACTTATAGTTATTGATCATATGCATTCTGTTCTTTAGTTCTTATGATTACCCAGTGAATTAGGCAAACATTAGAAATGAAGCTCAGAGGTACTATCTCAACCTAAGTCCAGCATTTTTTCACTGAATCATGCCACCTCCTTCTCTATGCTACACTTTGCCCAAGGTGAATTAAAGATGTTGGAGATTTAATACTTTGCTTATGCATCTGTTTTTAACTGCCAAAAGGACACTTGGAATCTTGGTTTAATAGCTGGACTCAGTAGGGCAGACATGATGTCCTTATTTTAGAAACAGCTTTCTCTCTAGGACCAGGGGATTGAACAATTTGGGTGGTATTATAGGAAACCTTTTGCCTCTGGGTCAAAGTCACTGGGCTCCAGACCAAGTCAGTAATGATCAAATGCCAGTCTGTCTGACAGCTGTCTGGTGGCCTCTGTGATAGGGCCTCCAGCCAGTCACTTGTGGGCAACCTTCCATGCTGCATCCAGCGCCTGCTGCCATTTCTAATGGCAGGCGCAGCAGAAAGGTTGGCAGTTCAAATAGGCACAGAGACCCTGGTATCCATTATTCGAGACCAACACTTAAATTCTAATTTAATAACAGCTCCCAAACCAGTACCAATTTCTCTCCAAAAGAAGGCTCTTTCTCTGGGCCATCTGCCCCACTCATCAGCCCACCACATTCTCTTTTCAAATAGTGAGATGAAAATTTACCTTTGAATTAAGCACAAGGTCAGATAAAATAAGTCACTGTGAACAGTCATTATATTTCCTGTCACTGGACCAATTAAGATTTCCAGCTGTCATTTTCTGATGTTGCAGCGCCATAAAAAACGACACTGAGACGCATTGATCTGTGTCAAAGCTGCTTCCAAGGGAAAATGGGACCCAAAATAATGATAATTGTCATAGGATGTCACACCATTAAATGAAAACATAAAAAGCAAAGCACTGTGGGAAATCTGCAAAGTCATCCTCCTTGTCGAGGTGAGCCCACGGTGCACCAAGGTGAGCCCACTGTTTCAGGGACTATTCCTGCTCTAAGGTGGATACTCTCCCTGGTCTGTAATAAAACAGATTCTGTCCTGTTCATGCTAATTTGATTTCAATTGAAGTTTCAAACTCATAATCATTTGAATAAGAGAATCTTGCTGGAATCTCAAGATTTATGTAAAGTAGGTCACCTACTTCTTATACTTTCAAATAGTTCAGCCCATTAGATCCCCTTTACCCAAAACTGCAAACTCTAAAGTTTGCTTCAGTTCATTTCTGTCACTCAGTTGTGTCCAGTTCTCTGTGACCTCATGGACTGCAGCATGCCAGGCTTCCCTGTCCATCACCAACACCTGGGGCTTGCTCAAATTCATGTCCATTGAGCTGGTGATGCCTTCCAACCATCTCATCCTCTGTCATCCCCTTCTCCTCCCGCCTTCAATCTTTTCCAGCATCAGGCTCTTTTCAAATGAGTCATTTCTTCACATCAGGTAGCCAAAGTATTGAAGTTTCACCACTAGCATCAGTCATTCCAATGAATATTCAGGCCTGATTTCGTTTAGAATGGACTGGTTGGATCTCTTTGTAGTCCAAGGGACTCTCAAGAGTCTTCTCCAGCACCACAGATCAAAAGCATTGATTCTTCAGCGCTCAGCTTTCTTTATAGTCCAACTGTCACATCCATACATGACTATTGGAAAAACCATAGCTTTGACTAGATGGACCTTTGTTGGCAAAGTAATGTCTATTCCTTTTAATATGCTGTATATGTTGGCCATAGCTTTTCTTTCAAAGAACAAGTGTCTTTTAATTTCATGGCTGCAGTCACCATCTGCAGTGATTTTGGAGCCCCAAAATTAAAGTCTGACACTGTTTCTACTGTTTCCCCATCTATTTCCCAGGAAGTGATGGGACTGGATGCCACGATCTTAGTTTTCTGAATGTTGAGCATTAAGCCAACTTCTTCATTCTCCTCTTTCACTTTCATCAAGAGGCTTTTGAGTTCCTCTTCACTTTCTGCCGCAAGGGTGGTGTCATCTGCATATCTGAGGTTATTGATATTTCTCCTGGCAATCTTGATTCCAGATTCTGCTTCTTCCAGCCCAGTGTTTCTCATGATGTACTCTGCATATAAGTTAAATAAGCAGGTGACAATATACAGCCCTGACGTACTCCTTTCCTTATTTGGAACCGGTCTGTTTTTCCATGTCCAGGTCTAACTGTTGCCTCTTGACCTGCATACATATTTCTCAGGAGGCAGGTTAGGTGGTATGGTATTCCCATCTCTTTCAGAATTTTCCACACTTTGTTGTGATCCACACAGTCAAAGGCTTTGGCATAGTCAATAAAGTAGAGGAAGATGTTTTTTTGAAATCTCTTGCTCTTTCTATGATCCAGCAGATGGTGTCAATTTGTTCTCTGGTTCCTCTGCCTTTTCAAAATCTAGCTTGAACATCTGGATATTCATGGTGCATGTACTGTTGAAGCCTGGCTAGGAGGATTTTGAGCATTACTTTGCTAGCATATGAGATGAGTGCAACTGTGCAGTAGTTTGAGCATTTTTGAGCATTGCCTTTCTTTGGGATTGAAATGAAAATGGATCCTTTTCCCACCCTGTGGCCACTGTTGAGTTTTCCAGATTTGTTGGCATTTTGAGTGCATCACCTTACAGCATCATCTTTTAGGATTTGAAATAGCTCAACTGGAATTCCATCGCCTCCACTAGCTTTGTTCATAGTGATGCTTCCTAAGGCCCACTTGACTTCGCATTGCAGGATGTCTGGCTCTAGGTGAGTGATCACACCATCGTGCCTATCTGGGTCCTGAAGATCTTTTTTGTATAGTTGTTCTGTGTATTCTTGCCACCTCTTAATATCTCCTGCTTCTGTTTCCATTCCATTTCTGTCCTTTATTGTGCCCATCTTTGCATGAAATTTTCCCTTGGTATTTTCTTGAAGAGATCTCTAGTCTTTCCCATTTTGTGGTTTTCGTCTACTTCTTTGCTTTGATCACTGATGTTTGTATGACTGGAACCTAAAATTCTTTTTGTCCTCCAAACATTGAGGGGTGGGTGTGTGTGTGTGTGTATGTGTGTTTCACTAATGGAGTTCTAGTTTTTAAAAGTACAGCATTTACTGAAAATGAAATGGGGAATAAGAAAAAGAATTGAAAGTACATATAATAATCACCATCACAAGAAGAATTTGCAATCAAGTATCACTAAAATGAAATAATGAAGTTCTGTCCCTATTTTGCGGTACTGGACGCTGTTTTTAATGTAAATGTATAATTGTAAACATTCTAAAAGCCATTGAAATATGTATTCTAAACATGAATTTGATGGCATGTAACATATATCAATAACACTATTAAAAAAAAGAAGAAGAAGAAATGAAACATTGCAAGGACACAAAGGAGAAAGAAAGGTGCTCTTTGTCCCTCCAGATGACTGACTACCCAAGAAACAGAGCTTAATGAGCAAAGAGATTTTGTTAAGATTTACTAAATGTACCACAAGATGAAAGAATGGGAGATGACCTTATAGTAACATCATTATTTAAATATTTGTTTCTTCGAAAGAAGAATCTATTATTTTACATTTCCGTAAGTCTGGAACAAAAGTGTAAATTTTTGAAATAACTTTAAACACAAAGAAACATACTTTTGCCAGGACACATTATCAAATTATTCGCCTGTTTTCTTGTTAGAAGGGACGGGGGTGCCGTGGGATATTTTCCTCCTTCACTAGTTGCCTGCAATTTGGCTGTTCCGTAAAATAATCATCTGGATAAGAGAATCTTGTTAGAATCTCAAAATCTATGCAAAGTAGGCCATCTATTTATGCTTTCAAAAAAGTTCAGTTGATTAAATTCAAAACAAACTCAGTTATTTAAATTTTCCAAAAATTCAAACTTTATCCAATATTTGCATGCCCAGGAACTAAAATTCTTTTTGTGTATTAGTCTTGAGGGGCATTGAGAGACAGTCTTGAATATAGTAGATTTTCCTCTTAGAAATGATGAAATATGAACCAGTAGTAAGCTAAAACTACTTCACAAGCTCACCAGATTCAACGATCAAACTTTTAAGAATTTTGTGTCATTGACCACTGCCATTATTATACATAAAATTATATAAATTACAGTTCAGCAAATTATATTAGAAACAAAAGTAATAGATATTCAAAACATCATTTCTTAGAGATCTTCATACTTTGTACTATCATCCATGTCTACTGTAATGTATGGCAGTAATACTATATAATTATGTGCTATGAAATCTCTCAGTTCTGTGTTCAGTGACATCACCTTGGTAACTTTGTTTTATTGTCTGATTTCTGTCATTTATTAACGTTAGTAGAATATTAACTAATATTTTTGTTGGAACTACATTCATGTGCATTGAACAAATTGGCTATAAATATAAGAGTTCAAAAACTGGGTTAAAACTCAAACATTAAAAAAACTAAAGTCATGGCATCCGGTCCCATCACTTCATGGCAAATAGAAGGGGAGAAAGTGGAAATAGTGACAGATTTCATTGTCTTGGGCTCCAAAATTACTGCTAATGGTAACTGCAGCCATGAAATTAAAAGATGTGTGTTCCTTGCAAGGAAACCTATGACAAACCTAGACAGCATATAAAAATGCAAAGATATTACTTTGCTGACAAGGTCCATATAGTCAAAGCTATGGTTTTTCCAGTAGTCATGTATGGATATGAGAGTTGGACCATAAAGAAGACTGGGCACCAAACAATTAATGCTTTCAAATTGTGGTGCTGGAGAAGACTCTTGACAGTCCCTTGAACTGCAATGAGATCAAACCATTCAATCCTAAAGGAAATCAACCCTGAATATTCATTGGAAGGACTGTTGATGAAGCTGAAATTCCAATACCTGATGTGAAGAGCTGACTCAATGGAAAAGACCCTGATGCTGGGAAAGATTAAAGCAAATGGAGAAGGGGATGACAAAGGATGAGATGGTTGGATGGCTGGATCAATGACTCATTGGATATGAGTTTGAGCAAACTCCAAGAGATGGAGAAGGACAGGGAAGCTTGGCATGTTGCAGTCCATGGGGTCAAAGAGTCGAACATGACTTAGCAACTGAACAACAACAACAGCAGTTTTCAGCTAAGATCAATGAGAACACTACATGAGAAGCAATTAGCTATTTGTTATAAAGTGGATTGCATATTTCATTAATAATGATAAATTCCATTTGTTTTACACCTGTCAAATGTAAAATAAACTCCTGTATGCATGCTTTCATTTTATGTATATTTTATATATAAACATAATAGATATATTTTCTTCTAGTAGGAAGTGAGCCAGTTGTTAAACATTTATTAGCAAACCACTGGAGAAAATTTTCTAGAGAAGTAACATCAAATTATGGAGGGCCTTCTTCATAAACCAGGGAAGGAAAAATAAATCATTGCCCTACAGAGGGGTGGAAATCACTATAATTAATCTTTTTACAGTCTTATGGAATTTAAGTGCCCTCACCAAATTTGGTACATCTTTTCTGAGAAACCTGGAAAATGCATTTCACCGTTTCTTTCAAGACTGATACTCAAATGAAGCATGAACTAACAAGAATCTTCTGATGAAGGAAGTGCTCTAAATGGAAATTCACAATAAGGAGGAGTCATATTTTCTATTTTTCCTGCATATTAAAGCATATTAAATCCTTTTAGCTCACTGTAATTTGCCTGTTCTCCAAGAAGAAAATGAATAATTAAGCATGATCCACCTTCTAGTCAGTGTCTACATTTTAGGATTGCATGAAATAAGGGGTATTTTGCAGTTCCTTTCTTATAGGTTCCATCTGCACAGTTCATTTTTAAAGAAATAATATGAAGTGCTTTTTAAAGCATTTTCAATAGATTTCAGTCATCATCAAATGGAGTTCAGTGCACAAATATGTATGCACAGGAATTTCTTGCATCATTTGCAATAATGATCAACTGGAAAGAACAGAAAAAAGGACCAGCTAAATACCTTAGAGCAATCCACCCAAGCAATATCATTTAATCTTCAGACAGAGTGAGGAAGATCTATACACAACAGCATGAAATGATGTGAAGCAGTAAAGAGAGTACTGTCTACATGGCTTGAATGTATTATATAATGAAACTTAGACAAATTTTTGGAGAATTCACTTTAAACTGTTAACCCTGATAACCTCTGAGGAACGAGGGACTTGATTTTGAGCCTTTTGCATTTTATTATATTATTTTGTATAGTGTGCATTTTTCCCAATGAGCAAGCATTAATCTAATAATAACAAATACCAAAAAGTCATCTTAGGAAAACAGATGTTCCAGGTAGATTTTGGTCTTTGCTTCTTCTTGCAGGTGGAAGTGGGGAGGGAGGGATTATAGCATTGACAGTCCAAATGTTATCAACTCAAATACTTGCTAAGGTGTGCAAAACCTCCAGCTCCTTCCAAGGTCATTCTAAACCTTATGTTCAGAGGAGAAATGAAGAAGTCCCACATATGCACAAAATATACCTTATGGGATGGAGGCGATAAATCATATCAGTATTTAAGATCTTGAGAGATCTAGTAAAATCAACCAGTTCTCCTCCTTTTTCATGATTCTATAACATTTGGACTAGAGGTTGCTTCATGACGTTAATAGCAGATAAATTAACCCATAAAAGGACACACCCCTAGAAGTGTTTAGCCAAAAGGAGAATTTTGCCATTTCTCCAAAGACACACTGAGACAAATAGAAAAGGATGGGGTTATTTTTATGACAAGGACATTTTGCTTGTGTGTTGTAAATCCCCTACATAGACATGAGCTCCGCTCTAGGAGTGTGTTCATAAGTCAAATTTGTTCATAACTCCAACAAAGTTAGCATAGATTCCCAACTAACACAATTGGCTATACAGTACTGTATATAATAGGTTTATAATAGTTTTCATACAAATAATACAGAAAAACAAATACAAAAAACAAAGAGAACATTTTAAATCTTAGAGTCTATTATCTTGAAAAATATAGTAGTACCATACACATCATTGCTGCTTTTATGCTTGTTTCTGGACATCCTGGGCTTGAAATAAAGATACTATAATTTTGCACTCTATATAGTCATGTACAGTAAAAGTACACAAAAGCACTGCCTCACTGCTGTTAATCTAAATGTCTTTAAACCTGAGTGAAATCATTGCTACATATTGTTCAGTTCCACAAGCTCGGGCTACTTCTGGATTTGAGGGTAGAATGAAAGAGGAAAGGAAGTTGAAAAGAGGAGAGCAACAAAAGGAGGGACAGGTAAGAAGAATGGAGAGGAAAGTGAAATAAGCATAAAATAAGCAAATCAGACTGAGTGACACTAATTATTTTGTGTCATGATGTACAGCTCTAGCCCTAAATCATTATCTGATCTCTCCGCTTCACATCAGAAATATTTCAAACAAATCCAGTCACGTTGGCATATGTACAGATATTTAACCATTTTGCCCAAGCAAGTGTCATCTCATCCCAGTTACTCTTCCCATTTAAATGATAGGAAGTCCTACCAGATCCTATTCTTCCCAATTGTTTACTTAGTCATTCTTCCAGCATACACCATGCACTAACTTTACTTCAGGCACCATGCTTAATGCTGGTGATGATAAGAACAAATCAGATGCATTCTCTGCAATTTGGTGACCTCATTTCCTACCAATCTTCCTCCCTCGTTTTCATTCAGTCCTTTTTTCCCTCCACGCTGCCATCTGTTTTTACACCTTCAGAAATTTGCAGTGAGTGGTTGCTCCCCTTGAATACTCTATCCCTAGGCATCTGTGTGGTTATCTCCCTCGTTTCAATCAAGTCTTTCCTCAGATGTCATCTTCTCTAGAAGGTCTTTCATGCTCAACTCATTTAGTTCTGCAGCCACTATTCCTTTAGCCCTTTTGCTTAGCAGGATTCAATTTCTGAGATACTATGCTAAGTCGCTTCAGTCGTGTCCGACTCTGTGCGACCCAAAAGATGGCAGGCTGCCAGGCTCCCCGGTCCCTGGAATTCTCCAGGCAAGAATACTGGAGTGGGTTGTCATTTCCTTCTCCAATGCATGAAAGTGAAAAGTGAAAGTGAAGTCGCTCAGTCGTGTTCGACTCTTATCGACCCCATGGACTGCAGCCCACCAGGCGCCTCCATCCATGGGATTTTTCCAAGCCAGAGTACTGGAGTGGGGTGCCATTGCCTTCTCTGCTGAGATACTATATCCTTTACTTATTTAAGTTTATAATTTACTGTCTATCTCCCTGCTCTACAATAGAAGCTTCTTAGGAGAAGCAATCCTATTAGTTTTGCTCACTGATATATCTTGAGTCCCAAGAATAGGACTAAGACCCAAGAATAAGACAAATAGCATTTTTCTAGTAAATATTTGTTTAATAAATGAACGATTGAATAGACACAATAGACACAAGCAATCCTTTTAATTTTCCACTCTTTCTAGTTTTTGAAAGACTTTCTTCTCTTTCTGACCTATACTAACTCAAATCTCATCCATTTCTTGTACCAGGTTACCCTTCTTCCTGCCAAGGTTTTTTTCCTTCTTCCTGATACTTTGGTGAATTTTTCTAGTCTACGGGGTTCATTGTTATTTATCAGAATTCCCCAAAACTATTAAGAATTTACATTGTTGTGCAGAAGGTTTTAATTTTAATTAGATCACATTTGTTTATTTTTGCTTTTATTTCCAGTATTCTGGCAGGTGGGTCATAGAGGATCCTGCTTTATGTCAGAGAGTGTTTTGCCTATGTTCTCCTCTAGGAGTTTTATAGTTTCTGGTCTTACGTTTAGATCTTTAATCCATTTTGAGTTTATTTTTGTGTATGGTGTTAGAAAGTGTTCTAGTTTCATTCTTTTACAAGTGCTTGGGGCTGGTGCACTGGGATGACCCAGCGAGATGGTATGGGGAGGGAGGTGGGAGGGGGGTTCAGGATTGGGAACTCATGTACACCCGTGGCAATTCATGTTGATGTATGGCAAAACCAATACAGTATTATAAAGTAAAATAAAAATAAATAATAAATAAAAGAATTTACACTGGTAATCACCTGAAACATTTAAGTAAAAACACAGCAGTATGTAACACAAAGTGATTATGTATAAGAGACAGTTGGAAAACACAAAATTTAATATTTATTTTTATACACACATACACACACACAGATAGAGAGAGGTGGCTAGGAGGCTAGGAGCTGGGAAAAGATCCAGAAAAATGTGTAGAGAAAAATAAAAGAAGAGAAAACGTCCCCAATTTTTTAAAGTGAAAGTGAAGTCGCTCAATGGGGTCCGACTCTTTGCGACCCCATGGACTGTAGCTTGCCAGGCTCCTCCTTCCATGGATTTTTCCAGGTAAGAGTCCTAGAGCAGGTTGCCATTTCCTTCTCCAAGGGATCTTTCCAACCCAGGGATCAAACCCTGGGTCTCCCGGTTCAAAATCGAACCCGGGTCTTCCACGCTGCAGGCAGAGGCTTTACTGTCTGAGCCACCAGGGAAGCCAATATTTTTTTTCTTTTTAAGAAAAGCTAAATGACTAATTCTCAGATAAAATTACTTCTATTAAGCTTATAGTCTCTTCTCTCAAAAATAACCATATTTTTAAAACTCTAGTAAATATGATATTTTGAACTTAACTGTATATTACTAGGTCTTCTGGGTCAGAAAAACTTTCATTTCCAAGAATTGTTCCCTTCTAAAGAATAAAATTCAAATCAATAAAACTGAGTCCTATGAACACCAGCTCTGTCTATTCCCAGGATTAGAGTATATGAAGTCTCTTAAAAATTGATTGTTTCTGAACTATTGCTGTATTCAAAGCCAAAAATTGTTAATTTTTAGGCCTTAGATTAGACAATCTTGATTCTCTGATATGAAACACAGGCCTTTTCTGATTTTGGAAGGGTGGTAGTATTGACGAGTTGACTTGGAATGTTGAAAGAGTTTTTATAATTCTGCTATAAACTGGTTACGTAGCCTTTGCAAATAATCATCCTCAGTGAGTCTCAGTTTCCTCATCTGTAAAATGAGTTAATTTAGAATAGTTGAGCCCTAAATTCTCTCTAATCTCTGATGTTATATGATTTTATGAAATGATTATGAGCCATGATATGATTTCCCATTCAGCTGGAGATAAAGTAATTTACAGAAAATAGCTGCATGTATGCAAATGTTTTCTGGGAAATGCATTCATATTTTTATTTGGATTCATATTTTTCTTTGAAGAATCGAGAAACATCTTCTACTTCTGTAACTCCAGCAACATGAGCAGAATATCGCCTTTGTTTAAATAAAATAAAACCTTTAAGCAACTATTAAAAAGGGTACTAGGAAATTCCCTGGTGGCCCAGTGGTTTGGGCTCTGCATTAGTTCTGCAAGGGCCTGTGTTTGATCCCTGGTTTAGGGGAACTAAGATCCAGGAAGCTGTGCAGTCAAAAAATTTAAAAAAAATAAATAAAAGTGTTCTAAATTAAATGGCTTTGTTTCATGAAACAAATTGTTTTTGTTCTTCAAGAAATAATTCTTGAAATTGGTATTAAGAAAGTGGAGACAAAAATAACAGTAACAAAACAGTAAATACTAATACATATATGTATATATATGTATATATACAATATTTAGCTATGGTTAACTCTTAAACCACTTTTACTTACTTAATATTTATATCCATACTAAGATGTAGGCATATTTATTTTTAGTCACATTTGAATTGCTTTGAAATTGGCTTGTTTTTCATCTTGCATTCACTGAGCTAATTCATCATGGACCTGTGAACATTTATGTATCAGGTTCGAAATATATAGATATATGTATTACTAAAGATTAGAAGATATATTTTTGTATTCAGATCTCAAGGTGCTCTATGAACCTTTCCGTTTAAAAAAGCCTAATAATCTCATCTAAACAGATATTTGGAAAAAGTAATTTGGCCCATATTTCAAAAGATGATGGCAAAAATTTGTAGAAGAAATCGAATGCATCATAGGAGGTTTCAGTAGCATTTATTGCATTTTTGCAAGAACATTAAAATGTGTCCTTTGATTAGTGATGTGTGTAGATTTTTGAAGGGTAAGCCAACTTTCTCCTTTTGCTCTTTTTCTCCCGTGTTTAATACAATACATGAAATATGACCTAAGCTATTAATCTAAACATTATTCTCATTAGTTTCAAAGCACAGTTATTGCTCCAAAGTATTTTTTTAAATGGCACCCTGCTTCATCTTGGCTCTGCTTTCACATTCAAGACCAAACAAAGCTCGCTATTCCCCCTTCTCTTGGATGCTGAGCCAAAAAGCAGAGCTTGGTATCTCCAATTCCAGCTGTGCTTTTATTGTGCTTTACATCAATCAAAGCTTCAAAAAGATTTCAGAAAGATTTTTCTCAGTTTTCACATCAGAGGGGTTTGCACAAAATCACTGTGCTGTAGGGGGGCCTGATAAGAAATCTCAGAAGGAAAGAAAGTGTATGGATAGGGAGACTCTGGGAGAGAAGGCTGGGGAAGGATTATCAATGTCCTAGATAAAAAAGTTTTCTGATGGAAAAGCAGTACAGTTTGGAGCACAGTGAAAGAGTCATATACAAGAGTCTACAAATTTTCAAGCAATACTGGATCCTACAATAGGCACCATGGGTGATAAGCAAGCTGAGATTTATACGGTCAGATGAACCCATGTGAACCTCTCTTATGTAGGTGCCATTAGCCCACCTGAAGGAACAGGGAGCTTTGTAGTTAGTTCTCTGGGAGTGGCAGAGAGCGCCTCTGACTATAACTGGCTAGTTGTGTATGGCAAGTCACTTCAGTTGTGTGCAACTCTGTACAACGCTATGGACTGTAGCCTCCCAGGCTCCTCTGTCCAAGGGATTCTCCAGGCAAGAATACTAGAGCGGGTTGTCACTTCCCATCCAGGGGATCTTCCTGACCCAGGGATTGAACCTGCATCTCTTGCATCTCCTGCATTGGTGGGCAGGTACTTTACCACTAGCGCCAACTGACGGGCCAGCATAAGATTTACTTCCTATGTTTCTTCATAGCTCAGTTGGTAAAGAATCCGCCTGCAATGCAGGAGACCCTGGTTCAATTCCTGGGTTGGGAAGATCTGCTGGAGAAGGGACAGGCTACCCATTCCAGTATTCTCGGGCTTCCCTTGTGGCTCAGCTGGTAAAGAATCTGCCTGTAATGCGGGAGACCTAGGTTTGATCCCTGGGTTGGGAAGATCCCCTGGAGAAGGGAAAGGCTACCCACTCCAGTATTCTGGCCTGGAGAATTCCATGGACTTCATAGTCCATGGGGTTGCAAAGAGTTGGACATGAGTGAGCTACTTTCCCTTCCCTTCCTTATGTTTCTTTGGAGATATTTTAAACATTGGAGCCCCAATTACACTCTTACCTTCTACTGCTACAAACCTCTCTCTTTCTCATCAGTATCCAATGTTCCATTTAATAAATAGCTAGATGAAATTGAATTCTAGGTTTGAGGTATCCATTTGGCAAGGTTATGCAATTGCATAGTCGTAGAGATAGGTTGCAACTTAGGACATTTCTATTCCAGGGCCCTGAGCTCATCCTCACTATGCTATGATAACTCAAAATATTGAAGAACGGCCACATCTGACCCCCTCAGGCCAGATCCAAGGATGGATGATTAATATATTTAAAGGAAAAATTCCCATCAACTTCTTAATTCTAATCTCACCTCTAATAAGATGGAGACCTGTGTGTAAACACTGGTTTTACCAGAAAGTCACTATGAACCATCAGGCAAGTTGTCAGACTTTCAGTTTGCAGGGTAAACTTAGAATGTTTACCCTACCCAGAAGTTGATACCCAAGCTTATCCTCTATCAACTCAGTCACCCACAGGTGCCATTCAGTATCAGCCCCTTCTTGGCATGTCCCTTGTTGTTTATCTTGCCAAAATAATACTCCTTTCATATTGATGAGTCTATCTTTTAAGATGCCAACATATGATTGAAATCTCCCCTGACTCTTCTAGACCAGATTAATCTCTCTCTGTGTACTAACTACTGAACAATGCATGCTGTTAACAACACATGCCTAATCTCTTGATTCAATAAAAATTCTTTCTAGACAAAGTGGTGGCTTAAGGAAAGTCGCCAGTTTATATGCTTTCCTCTTTCCTTTTGTTCTTAGAACAGTGCTAAAAAAACACAGTGGCAAAACTGGAGCTGTCCTTTTGAGATTTCTGTTATTTTGGAATAGGTAGGAATCGCAAAAAAGTAATAGGACTGTCCAAGTGATAAAACTTTTCTCATTATGGTCAGAGGACGTTCAGTATGAATTGCCTTTCTCCACACAAAGTAATGTGTGGATGTCTCCGTGTTTTCTCAGTTTCTAAACTGTTTCTTCCTGGTTCTCAGGTGGTGCTGGTGGGAAAGAATCCACTTGCCAGTGTAGGAGAGGCAAGAGATGCAGGTTTGATTCCTGGGCCAGGAAGATCCCCTGGAGGAGGAAATGGCAACCCACTCCAATATTCTTGCCTGGAAAGCTCCATGGGCAGAGAAGCCTGGCGGGCTATGGTCCACAGGACCACAAAGAGTTGGACACGAGAGCACAATTGGAGGACCACAGCAGAACCTATCCAAGTACAGAAACTTTTCTCCTTATGGTCACAGAACATTCAGTGTAAATTCTCCTTCTCCACAGAAAGTAATATGTGGATATCTGCGTATTTTCTCAGACTCGAACCCTAATTTCTGCCTGAGTCCTTCATTTTGTCAAAACAATTCCTTGACTGATGAACTTAAGCAATGAGAAACCATAAGCCAGTGTTGTGCACTTCAAAGAGTTATTATTTTCCCAAAAGAAATAGGGATACTTTTCTTAGACCAATAAATGGGCCCATATTATCACTGAATGTAGAATCAATGAACTCATTTACTTTTCATTGTCAATGGATATTAAGAGTTTTTCTTTTATGTAATAAATACCAAGTACTCCTTATACAAAATTTAGGACAGCACAATAAATAAAATAAAAGCCACAGGATAGAGGTAATTATTTAAATCATTTTACAATAAATGTCCAAACATACACATTCACATATATATGGTAGCAAAATGGATTTATACTGCACATATTTTTCTGCAGCTTCATTTTTCGCATACTACATAAGCATCAGTTATAAAGTTAACTATTGTCCTATAATTCTTTTTAAAGATTGACCCATAGATATAATCTATTTTGACATTACATTGCTTCTAAATGTTTTATGTTATATAATATATATGAGATAAATTTTATGTAAATATTTTATGTTATAAACAACACAATGGACAATCTTGCTTGGATATCGTATTTTAGCACTGAGAACATATTATTATTTTAAGGCATGAATTAGTGATATCTGATTTAGCATGGAACTGAAGAGATTGTTTAGAATGAGAATAAAAGGGCTAAGGAGACTATCTCAGAGCCTATAGCAATAAGTAAGAGAGTATTGCTCATAAATCTTTGTCTTTTTATTAACTTTTATTGGATTATAGTTCCTTTACAATGCTGTGTTAGCTTCTACTGCACAGGAGAGTGAATCAGCTGTATGTGTAAATATACCGCCTTTTTGTTGTTGTTGTTTTGTATTTCCTTCTCATTTGGGTCACCACAGAGCACTGGGTAGAGTTCCCTGAGCTATACAGTAGGGTCATAAATCGTGACTTCCCAACTTTCCACAAAATTAGGTGGGCTAGGGACGGAGAGTTAGAGGAAGGTGAAAGATGGACAAAATCAGATAGCCACCATCTTTGGTGAAGGATTCATAGTTCAGCAGACACCTGGAGGTGCCTGGAATAGGAACATACATACACACACAGAGACACACGTGCATACATATATCACACGTGTGGCATCATGATATATAAATCCATGAGATTTGTAAAGTTGCCAGCAAATGAAAGAAGTGGTCCAAGGACTCAAAGATTGGGAAGACGAGGAGCAATTAATGAGACAGGAATAACACTAGGAAAGTGAGGTGTTCTGAAAGCTGGGAAAAGAAAAGAATGGCTGGCTTTGAAAAAACTACAGATAACCCAGGAAATTCAAAAATAAGGGTCTTTCAAAAACTTGAATGAATGCTCTGTAGAATAACCCCAAAGTTAAAAAGAAAAAAAAAAAGAAAAACCCTCAAAGGTAGATCAATATTGTTCAAACTAAATGAAAATAGTGATCAGAATATTTTTTCTTCATTTCTCATATGTGCCTTTCTCAAAGTTTAGTTGGAAACTCACCAAATCTATCAACTTTGTTATGACTATTTGTTTAAGGTCTCAATGCTCACGATGGTCCTCTCCTGGTTCCCCACCTATAAAATGCTAATAATAATACTTGCCAATGAGGATTAGCTGATAGGGTGTTGGCAAAGCATGCAGGAATTTGGGGGATGAAATAACTCAGGCAAGCACAATATGTTATTATTATACTCAGTGCTGTTTTCTTTCCTATCAGGAGGTTGTTCATTTCTCAGCTACCCTAGAGTTTTAACAGGGGCTTCCAGGAGAGCAAGATCTATATTCCTGCTGTCTGGTAGAATCTGATAGCTGCTAACCTTGCCAATGAGGCAAAAATAGCTGAAGTCACAGCATCTCTTCATCTCCTTAGAGGGCTCCAAACCTGGCAAGGCATAAGACCGTGCAGGATTCAGTGAGTGGGGAGATCTGAACGCAGCCTTTCCTGGAAACTAAGAATCAGAAATAAAAACTCCAAGGGGCTCTTAGAAGCAATGGTAGCCCATGAGTTTCAACACAACCCTAAGGATTCAGTCTGCTGGGGAAAAAACACCAGACCGACACTTATCTTTTCTGCTGCACCCGCAGGCCTTATGTTTAAGTTGCTCTTCAGAATGATCGCTGAACATAATAAAGCTGTAAGGCCTGCACTTTGTAAGCAAAGCGAAAAGTAAGTGAACTATCTAAACCATTTGGGCAAAAGTGTTCTATAGGTTTAAATGCACCTATTCAGGAAAAAGGGAGGTTTTGGATTCCTCAGTTTTATTTTGCTTGAGTTTTAGAGATTTTGAGAAAGGAATGTAAAAGAATGGTAAATGAATAGAGATCTATAGGTATGTGTAAAACTGAAGCAATATTTTTAATATACCTTAGAAGCCTTATTAATTGATTACTATCTCTGTTACAAAACTGTACAAAAAAAGATCTTCACCACCCGGATAATCACAATGGTGTGATCACTCACCTAGAGCCAGATATCCTGGAAAGTGAAGTCAAGTGGGCCTTAGAAAGCATCACGATGAACAAAGCTAATGAAGGTGATGGAATTCCAGTTGAGCTATTTCAAATCCTGAAAGATGATGCTGCACTCAATATGCCAGCAAATTTGGAAAACTCAGCAGTGGCCACAGGACTGGAAAAGGTCAGTTTTCATTACAATCCCAAAGAAAGTCAATGCCGAAGAATGCTCAAACTATCGCACAATTTCACTCATCTCACACGCTAGTAAAGTAATGCTCAAAATGCTCCAAGCCAGGCTTCAGCAATACATCCACCGTGAACTTCCTGATGTTCAAGCTGGTTTTAGAAAAGGCAGAGGAACCAGAGATCAAATTGCCAACAACCACTGGATTATGGAAAAACCAAGAGAGTTCCAGAAAAACATCTATTTCTACTTGATTGACTATGCCAAAGCCTTTGACTGTGTGGATCACAAAAAACTGTGGAAAATTCTGAAAGAGATGGGAATACCAGACCACCTGACCTAACTCTTGAGAAACCTGTATGCAGGTCAGGAAGCAACAGTTAGAACTAGACATGGAACAACAGACTGATTCCAAATAAGAAAAGGAGTACGTCAAGGCTGTATATTGTCACCCTGCTTATTTAACTTCTATGCAGAGTACATCATGAGAAACACTAGGCTGGAAGAAGCAGAATCTGGAATCAAGATTGCCAGGAGAAATATCAATAACCTCAGAGATGCAGATGACACCACCTGTATGGCAGAAAGTGAAGTGGAACTCGAAAGCCTATTAATGAAAGTGAAATAGGAGAGTGAAAAAGTTGGCTTAAAGCGCAACATTCAGAAAACAAAGATCATAGCATCTGGTCCCATCACTTCCTGGGAAATAGATGGGGAAACAGTAGAAACAGTGTCAGACTTTATTTTTTGGGACTCCAAAATCACTGCAGATGGTGATTGCAGCCATGAAATTAAAAGACGTTTACTCATTGGAAAGGAAAGTTTTGACCAACCTAGACAGCATATTAAAAAGCAGAGACATTACTTTGTCAACAAAGGTACATCTAGTCAAGGCTATGGTTTTTCCTGTGGTCATGTATGGATGTGAGAGTTGGACTGTGAAGAAAGCTGAGCACCGAAGAATTGATGCTTTTGAACTGTGGTGTTGGAGAAGACTCTTGAGAGTCCCTTGGACTGCAAGGAGGTCCAACCAGTCCATTCTAAAGGAGATCAATCTTGGGTGTTCATCAGAAGGATTGATGCTAAAGCTGAAACTCCAATACTTTGGCCACCTCATGTGAAGAGTTGACTCATTGGAAAAGACTCTGATGCTGGAAGGGATTTGGGGGCAAGAGGAGAAGGGGGCGATGGAGGATGAGATGGCTGGATGGCATTACTGACTCAATGGACATGAGTTTGGGTGAACTCTGGGAGTTGATGATGGACAGGGAGGCCTGGCATGCTGCGATTCATGGGGTCGCAGAGAGTCGGACATGACTGAGTGACTGAACTGAACTGAACTGAATGTTTTTTGCAAGGAGCTAAAAAATAAATCCTTTTTCCTCAAATCACCAGGGTATTATCCATTACTTCACCTGCAGATAAAGCTGAGTGTCAGGAAAGATGAACATCCGGGTGAGAGTAAGATAAAAATATCTGGGGCACCACCACCAGATATTGTGACAAAATGGCCAGTCTTGTTCATCCAGGTTTTGTTTATGCTTAATACTTGGACACAGTCAGGGTCCAACTCTTTGCAACCCCATGGACTGTAGCCTACCAGGCTCCTCCGTCCATGGGATTTTCTACGCAAGAGTACTGGAGTGGGCTGCCATTGCCTTCTCCAAATGGACCCAGTCGGGGTAACCAGACAGTGAACTAGCAGCATATGGTGCTGAGACTATGGATGACTTGATTCCATTTTCACAGGCAATGCCCACTTCTGGGCCAAAACACCCAAGCTGTGAAAAGGCACTTTGTCCACTCTCGGGATGTTGAGAATTTCACTTTACCAGCTAAAGCCTTTTTTTTTAAATGTATTTATTTATTTATTTTTTATTTTACTTTACAATTCTGTATTGGTTTTGCCATACATTGACATGAATCCACCACAGGTATACATGCGTTCCCAAATTGATTTATTTTGTGAGAGTTCAGAAGAAAAAATGGGAATGTGTGATGGGGAGATGATGCATGTTGGTCTAGCTGCATGTATTTGTTAGACACTACTCAGCTCAAACTTTCTCATCAACTCCCAGTGCTTACAGGATAAAACCCAAACCTTCACCATGAGGGCCACTGTGAGGATGTTAGCACCTACAATAAATAAAATGAACAAAAAACCAAACAACCAATTGCCAAATGGGCAGAAGGACTAGGTAGACATTTTTCCAAGAATGATACACAGATGACCAATAGGCACATGAAAAGTTGCTCAACATAGCTAATTATTAGATAAATGTAAATCAAACCTACAATGAGATACCACCTCAACACTGGTCGAACGTTTTCATTATAGTCTACAAATAACAAATGCTGTTGAAAGTGTGGGGAAGAGTGAACCCTCCTACACTATTGGTGGGAATATAAGTTGGTACAGACACTATGGACAGCAGGGCAAAACTATATATAGTTTTGTCCAGACAAATCTATAATTCAAAAAGATACATGCACCCATATGTTCATCACCTCTATGAGCAGCACTCTTCACAATAGCCAAGAGGTGGAAACAAATGTCCATCAACAAAAAAATGTATAAAGAAGACATGGTACAGATACACAATGGAATACTCTCAGCCATAAAAAGGAATGAAATAATGCCATTTGCAGCAATAGGGATGCAGCTAGAGATCATCAAACTAGGTGAAGTGAATCAGAAATAGACAATATATTATATCAGTTATGTGTGGAATCTAAAATATGCCATAAATGAACCTGTCTACAAAACAGAAACAGAATCATGGAACAGACTGGTGGTTGCCAAGGGGGAGAGGGCTGGGGGAAGGGTGGAGTGGAAGGTTGGGGTTAGCAGATGTAAGCTTTGGTACATAGAATGGATCAACAACAAAGTCCTTCTGTACAGCACAGAGAACCATATTCAAAATCCTATGATGAACAATAATGGAAAATAATATTTTAAAAAATAATGCATATAAAAAAATGGAAAGTGATTATTAGAGGGTTTTGAGCAGAGGAGACAGGATCTAATTTATAGTCTACAAAGATCATCATGGCAGCTCAGTGGAAAACATAGATGGTAACAGCAGAAGTAGTGAAAAGAGATAAAAGGTGTCAGCAGTTAAAATATGGATATGAAATACAAGTATGCAAGGGTTAATCCCATCATTATCTTGGTTCACTCTGTTTAGTATAGGGACACTATTGGAGAGTGAGGAGACTAGAAAGGGAGCAGAGGGGAGAATATAGGCAAAGATTCACATACATCTTGGCTTTGCTTTGTTCGTTTATCCTTCCTTCTCTCTGCTCCCCATCACTGGTTACAATTAGATGAGTATCCTCACCACTCTTATTACCCTTAATATTCAAGGCTCATCCCTACACTCATTTGTTTCTCTTTCTCTTCTCATCTGAAAACCTTTCCCTCTGCTTAACGTCTATGCTTCTTTAATCGTCTAGCTCAAGCCCTGCTACCTAAAGAAATTTTTCTCTATCTTCTCTATTCTTAGAATATGTGTACATCATAATCACATTCACACCTTGTATATCATCCCCTCAAAAATAAATGGTGAATATATTATAGGTAAGGCTGTACTGCCAACATGGACAAAATTAAGTTTTTTCATGTATTCAGGAGGTTAAACGATAATAAGCATAAACAGAAAGCTTGGGAAGTTCTTGGTAGGGCTTTTCAAATTGCTTTAGACATTCATTCATTCATTCCTTTTAATAAGAACACTTATTAGAACTTATTAGGACTATGGGCTTCTCAGATGGCTCAGTGGTAAAGAATCATCCTGTTAATGCAGGAGGCACGCGTTCAATCCCTGGGTCTGGAAGATCCCCTGGAGAAGGAAATGGTAACCCGCTCCAGTATGCTTGCTTGGGAAATCCCATGGATGGAGCAAAATGGTGGGGCTACAGTCCATGGGATCACCAAAGAGTCAGACACAACTTAGCGACTAAGCATCAACAACGATGTAGAACAATAGGGATTTAAAGGCACCTGATCCATGGCTCCTGTCCAAAGAAGTGTCAGTTTGAGGAAGTGGCAGTACGATCTGAGTAACAAAGATGAGAGCTTCTCTGGTGGCTCAGATGGTAGAGCGGAACTCCTTGATTAGGGCAGAAGCAAAGCCCATGCAGGAGACAGAGACGCAGGTCTGATCCCTGGGTCAGGAAGATCCCCTGGAGGAGGGCATGGCAACCCACTCCAGCAGTCTTGCCTGGAGGCCCCCATGGTCAGAGGAGCCTGGCGGGCTGCAGTCCATAGGGTCGCAAAGAGTCAGACATGGCTGAAGTGACTCAGCACACAGGCACAAAGCCTAGCAGAAAACGTGCTAGTCCAGGCACTTAGGGATAACAAGAGTCAGACAGAATCTGTCCGACTAGCCTCTCTCCTGTCCCACTTTTAGATCCTGGTGTGTGAGCCCAGGTGGGAAAGTGCTCACCCCAGTCCTCCATGGCTCCATAGAGCTATTACACACGGAACGCATGCCCGAGATGGGCCTTCAGTGCTTGGAGGCGGAGAGACTGAGACACAGTCCAGCAGAGGCAGCGGACACTGTAGCTCAGCAGCTGGGCTGGAGACAACGGCAGTAAGGAATTTCAAGTTTTAGACCCCCGTGTAATTCACAACAGCACTGTCAGTGCCTATTCAGCTGAGGGTTTGAGCTGCAGCTGGAGTTCTCAGCTGAGGTTGCAAGAGTCTGGCTGCCCAGCTCCAAAGGAAGTGCTCATTGATAGAAAGCATTACTAAGAGAGTGCTAGAGATGTAAAGGAAGGAAAGAAAAAATGGTCCAGACCCTTGAGGCCGGGGGAAATTTGGAATCCACAGTTCCCAAGGTCAAGGGAAAGTGGAAGTGTTAGTCCTCAGTTGTGGCTGACTTTTTGTGACCCTATGGGCCGTAGCCCACCAGGCTCCTCTGTCCACGCAATTCTCCAGGCCGGAATACTGGAGTGGATAGCCATTCCCTTCTCCAGAAGATCTTCTCAGCTCAGGGATCAAACCCAGGTCCCCTGCATTGCAGGCAGATTCTTTACCATCTGAGCCACCAGGGAAGCCAGGGGAAGCCTGTTTTTAATCCAGGACATTCAAGGATGAATGTCCAGCAGGGCGAGAAGGCAGTTATTCTTTTTCATTATTATTATCATTTTTTAAAATTAAATTTAGCTTTTTGGATAGTTGTTTTGATTTCTGGAAGCCACAGCAAACCATGTTCTCCCAGTTAATAATGAAAGTAACAACTGTGGGTGGATGCTTACTATTCAAGAATCTTCTTTTTGTCCCACTAAACAAAGTAGCAGTATTAGATTAACCTGAGCCAGTGTTTCACACCCTCAGGGTGTAATCTTAGCTCTCAGGATTCCCTGCCATCTCCCTACATTCTGATTTCAGAGGAGCCCCTTTGATCTTTATAATATCTCAGCCAGAGCCTGTGTCTCCTCTGCTCAGAACACTCTAGCGACTTCCCGTTTCCTTAGAAGTAGAAGAAAAAGGCCCTCCAGTGGCCCTGAAGGCCTCACGCAAGCCAGGCTTCACTGCATATCACTCTTTGCTCTATGACCTACTCTCCCCTTCCATCGCTCTGAGCCTCCTGATGTAATGGCCTGCCTGCTGCTTCTAGAAAGGAGGAATGATCTCACTTCAGAGCCTTTACACTTGTTTGCTTTGCCTGATCTGCTTATCTACAAGTGGTCCCCAAGGCTCAGGCTCTCATCTTCTACAAGCATTTTCTCAAATGTCACCTTCTCAGCAAGTCCTTCCTTAATGATCCTTAAAAAAGAAACAAAAGGAAAACACAAACCACAAAACAAAAAAACACACAAAAAAACAACTACATCCACCACCCCTTAGAAACAAATTATCCTAACTCACTCTCTCAACCAGGTGGCGTTAGCAGTAAAAAACCAGTCTGCAAATGTAGGAGACATAAGAGATGTGGGTTTGGTCCCTGGGTCAGGAAGATCCCCTGAAGGAGGGCAGGGTAACCTGCTTTAATATTTCAGCCTGGAATATCCCACAGACAGAGAGCCTGGGGGGCTAAAGTCCAAGGGGTCACAAAGAGTCAAGACACAACTGAAGCGACTTAGCACACACACAATCTGCTTATCCAAAAGTGGTTCCCAAGGCCCACTCTCTTTTCTTTTACCTTCATTTTCTCAAATGTCACTTTCTCAGGGAGGTTTTTTTTGTTGTGTTCAGTCGCTCAGTCATATCCAACACTTTGCAACCCCGTGGACTGCAGCATGCCAGACTTCTCTGTCCTTCACTGTCTCCCAGAGCTTGCTCAAACTCATGTCCATTGAGTCAGTGACACCAGCTGTCTTCTGTCGTCCCCTTCCCCTCCTGCCTTCAATCTTTCCTAACATCAGGGTCTTTTCCAATGAGTCGGCTCTTCGCATCAGATGGCCAAATTATTAGAGCTTCAGCTTCAGTGTCAGCCTTTCCAGTGAATATTCAGGACTGATTTCATTTAGGATGGACTTGTTGGATCTCCTTGCAGTCCAAGGGCCTCTCAAGAGTCTTCTCCAACACCACAGTTCAGAATTCTTCAGCGCTCAGCCTTCTTTATCGTCCAGCTCTTATATCCATACGTGAATACTATACGTATGCATGTGAGATGGTTAAGTCTTGCCTTAACCATCCTCAAACAAGAAACACACACATAAAAAAGAAACTACAATCCTCGCCCTTAGAAATACACTCTCCCAATTCACTCTCTCTTCTTTATGCTTTTCCACAAGCATATTCTACTTTTCAGAAATCTTGTGTATTCTGTTAGGCATCTGGAGCTTTCACCAGAATGCAGGTTCCAGGAGGGGAGGGGTATCTATCTGTCTTTTTTATTCACTGCCCTGTCCTCAATGCCTAGCAGAAAACCTGCCTAATAGTAAACATATTGAATGAGCTAACAAACCTCTTATCTATTTGACCGGAATCCTCCAACCTATAAGGAAAACATTTTATGCATCCTTTGTGTGTCTTTTGTGTGTTCCACATTGCTTCAAACAGAAAATCCAGACATATCATTCATGCACATAGTCATTGACCAACCAGGCTATTCTTTTTTTTTTTTCAGTTACTAGATGATTTATTGATTTATTGGAACAATTTAAATGACAATGGAAAGAAAGCCTTTTTCCCCCACATTTTCTTCAGTTTTCTGTGATGACTGTTTTCTTCCACTCCCAGACATTCATATTTCTTCCAAATGCAGTGCAGAGAATTAAAGGTTACTTCATGGGTCACTTGGCTGATGGCTGTTCTTAAATCATTGTTTTAACTACTCATCATATATCAAATAAAAGGAAGTGTCTAACTTTTTCTTATTGTACTTTTCCTAAGGTCATGTTTATAATCAAAGTAAATATCTGTTTTCTAATAATGTTTATCCATATAAATCAAATTGGGATCAAAATGATTCTGGTTTGTCAAAGCTACAGGGTTATACACTGGTACATTTTTATTCACAGAGCTTAAAGAACTAGGGAAGCTGAGACTTCCCTGGTGGACCAGTGGTTAAGAATCCACCTTCCAGTTTAGGGAACATGAATTCAATCCCTGGTCAGGGAACTAAGATCCCAGAGGCCATGGGGCAACTAAGCCCACACACTCCAGAGCCCAAGCTCTGCAACTAGAGAAATCCCACATGCCAGAACAAAGACCCACTGCAGCCAAGGGGGAAGAAAATAGGGAACTAAAATAAATTGATGACCAAGAACAGGATGCACTTGGTATGGGACTCCCTAGCTTCCTGGTTTCTAAATGTCTAAAATGAGGAATTAAGCTCAGCAGTAAGTGATATGTATCAAGTTCCCTTCAGAAGTTTTAGGACATGTTTATGTATTATTCCATTTACCTTTGCAATTCCTCTGTAAAGTATCTGCTGTGAATAGCATTTAAAATGTAATAACAAATTTGGAAGAATAAATAGTACCTAAATAAATGGTAGACCTTAACCAGTGTTCTGTTAGACCAAGAACTGTCAAAATTTGGCCATAGGCCAAATAAAACATGCTGCCTGTTATTTTAAATAAAGGTTTATTGGCAAACAATCATACCCGTTGTTTATGTCTAACTGATGGCACTTCAGCACCACAATGACAGAACTGAACAGTTGCAACAGAGACCACCTGGCCTGCAAAAACAAAATTATTACAATAGTCCTTTACAAAAAATTTTCCAAATCCTATACTGAACTGTAATTTGCATGAGGGCAGGGATGTTCTCTGTTACATTATCTGATTCATTTCTAGCACCTAGAACATTGTCTATTACTCATTGAAAATGACCCTTTGCTGGGAAAGTTTGAGGGCAGGAGGAGAAGGAGTCAACAGAGGATGAGATGGTTGGATGGCAACACTGCCTCAATGGACAAGAGTCTTAGTAAACTCTGGGAGATAGTGAAGGACAGGGAAGCCTGGAGTGCTGCAGTCCATGGGGTTGCAAAGAGTCAGACATGACTTAGCATCTGAAAAACAACAAGAACACTGCCTGCCATAGAACAGGTGCTGAACGAATCTTTTTTTTGCGTGAATGAATCAATGACACCAGATCTGTGTGACTCCAAATCACAAAATTTTCACTTTAATCCTTTATTTCCTTAGTTCCAAGCTGGTTTTCTATAAAGATCTGCTTAAACAAAAACTTCCTCACATTTAGAAGGACCTTCCCACCAAAGTAGAATTAAAATAGAATATGTATATGATATATGCTCCATCTTCAACCTCAATCCTGGTAATGATTAACAAAAGACAAGGATAATATTCCACCTTTGGGTGGAATTCTCAAACTTCTTATTTTAAAAATTCTATTGTGCTCTTGAAAGGTAACATGAAAGGCATGCAGGTATTTCCATGCTCATTCTCTATTGATGATGCCCTAATCCACTTGCCTTGCTTTTCAAGTGATAGAAGGATTTTTTCTATAGAGGGGTATCATTTATTCATACACAGTAATACAGATATTAACAAATGGGGATTATGTACTGGCACTTGCTGAGATCTGGAAATCCAGTTGTGTTCTTTTCACCTTCTTTATAGCTAAAAATAATAGATACTGTACTATTCAGCCGACAGATCTGCTGATGATACACCAGGCAAAAGGGAATCTGTCCCTCTCATGCACAGCTTCAATCTCTCAGCCAGTTTTTTTTTAATTGTTCTTTAATTGTTTCTCTAATCCTAACCCTAATTTTATTATTGGAATTTTATTATTGTAACAGCAAATAGATAAAACAGGCTTTCTCAGATCTCATGTCTGAACAAGGTGACTTTTTTTTTATTTTTTTACTTGCTATTCAAGTTACTCAACCCACAATTTCTTAACATTTATTGGATTGACCTACCTACAAACAGGTGATTCTCAAAGAACGTCAGAAAGTTTCCATCTGATAACATCTGAAACTTCCCTAGATCCGATAGTAGCAGCTGCTGTTTTCTTTAACTTGGTATTGATTCCTTCCTCTCCTGAAAATGGCACTTCTATTTGCATGGTAGAAGCTCTCCTCCACTTTTACTTTAGGTCATTCTCTTGGGTTTGATGTCACAGCAGGCTCCAGGAATTAGTCCCTCATCCACTGGACACAATCACAGGACTCTGTTCTTACAATTGCAGTGACTAGGTCTGTGATGAGCATATGACTCACTTTGGGCCACTGACTGTCACATCTTGGGCCACTGACTGCCACTCCTTGGGTTGGGTTGCCAAGTTGCTATAACTATATAGTTGTTCACAGTCATTTTACAATTTCCTGTGGGGAGAGGTTGCTCAATTTTAAAGCCAATTCGGAGAGGAACTGGACTTTGAAGGTAGAGGCAGTGGTAAAGAATCCACCTGCCTATGCAGGAGTTGCAAGAGAGGTGAGTTTGATCCCTGGGTCAGGAAGATCTCTTGGAGTAGGAAGTGGCAACCTACTCTGGTATTCTTGCCTGGAAAATTCCATAGGCAGAGGAGCCTGGAGGGCTGCAGTCCATGGGGCCAAAAAGAGTCACACATGACTAAGCACAGAGAGGAATTGGTCCAAACGATGAGTAAAGCAAAGTATTTATATCTGGTAACCTAGTTTGACTGGCTGGAACTAAGAATGCCTGAAGTTGTATCTCTAGACAATTCTGCTCTGGGTTTCAACACTTTGCAACCCAAACTCTTTAGTGACTTAGAGAACAGATCCATTCAAGGATTTATTTTTATGGAATGTTCACATGTTTAAAAAGGGCACCATTTGGAACTGAATGAGAACTAAATTTGGAGTCAGAAAACCTTAATTCAAAATGATATCCTTTGGATTATCTGTCTCAATGAACTCATCTATAAGAATCCTGTAGGATCTGTGCTCATCTATATTATAGGGATCTTGTGAAGACCAAATGAGACAACGAATGTAAATTTCTCCAAAAATTGAAAGTATTGTATAGAAGTAATAGTAGATCAATTTCCCTTAAAAAATATAGCAGTCCATTGTGTCTCATGAATTAGACAAATTGCCTAATAGTGTTTCACTGGAAGGGTCATTACAAAAGGACAAAGTACTTCATTATGAAGTTACTGACTAAATGAATTTGACCCTTTCTGTGAGTTCTTAGGGAAGCTTTGTAGCACTGATAAGGAAAGCTAGGAAAATACCTAGTCTCACATCCAAGGAAGAACGTCATTTATTCATCCATTCATTCAGAAAACATTTTAAGCACACTATACCTAGTTAGGTAACAAAATGACCCCAGAGATTTAGACAGCAAAAACATTACAGGTGCAACTGGGGAGATAGACTAATATATTAATAATTGAAATGTGATAAGCTAAGTACTATGACAGAGATAAGAATCAAATACTAGAGAAGCAGAGATGGAATCCATATCAATGCTTAAAGGTACCGGGGAAAGTTTCAGTAAGAACTTGACCTTTAAGCTCTGCCTCAAGGGATAAAATATAGTGCTCCGGGGAGACAGAGTTGAAGGATATTCTGCAAATTTTAGATCTAAAGGTGACTGTGGAGATGAAATAAGCTTTGAGCAACAGATGCGATACTGAATTTCTATTGAAAACTTTTGTATTTTGATATCAGTTCTGCTGATAATTCACAGGGGTGACCTTGTAAAGTTTCCTTCTCTTCTCCAGTCTTATGTCTCAATTTAGAAAGGAGGGGGATGGATGACCGTTAGTGTATGTTCCAGTCAAAGAACCCATACTTCATGTTTGAAATTCCATTTTAATACATGCACAATTTTAAAATCTAAAAAAAAGTAAGTTACTTGCCCAACGAATGGATATGTGTCGAAGAATGAAATACCAGTATAAAATTGTTATACTTGTTCAAGCTGTTGTACTTGAAATAAACATTATATTTAATTTCTTCACAGGTGTACTTGGATTGGCAGCCTGAGGTTCAAAAGAAGGGCTGGTTCAGCCTAGAGAGCAATCACGCAGCTGCCTATAGTCCTTACTTTTACAAAAAGGGAAAGAACAGTAATGATCAACTGTACCAGGAGATTACATCTTAGTATTTGGGCACCTTAGGAATTTTCCCAGTAACTAGGAAAGATCACACAACTGTGACAAAAACAGAACAAAATAAACAAGATATTACCTTGAATCTGTCCCTAAAACTCTGTGTAATGAAGCTGAAGTTACTATTAGGAATACAAGTCTCAAGTAAATTAGTGTTCCTGGTAAGATGTATTGTACTTCTGAATAGGCGATTTCCTGCACCAATTTGGCTTTTTCTTGCAAAATGATAACATAGATGAGACTCATATTTTAGTTCTTCATATGCTACCTGGGGAAATGTTCTCAAACTAGGCATCAGCACTTTCACAGTCTAGTTTCCAATATACGTACAAAAGTCACCAAATATTCATCTCTTTCAATGGTCAGTTGGCAATTCTCCATAAAGCACTCCTAAGAGAGAGGTAAGACTTTACATAGCAGATCTTTATCACTCATTGTCAACTCACTAAATATCAATTGAAGTGTTAACTTTTCATTCTTAATGAATGCCTTTGAGAGGTACCTTACTACGTAGCAACAAATAGCAGAAAAATAAAAATTGGATTCTAGCACACCTTTCTAGTGCCAGTCACATTTTGAAAGAAAGTATATTCTATGCATAATTAACCACCCTTCAGCATTAAATGGTACATTGATATCATTCATTTAAAAATATATACAAATCTGAAATTTATGATACAAAATGTATATTACAGTTGTGTGTTCAGTCACTTCAGTTGTGTCCAACTCTTTGTGACTCCATGAACCATAGCCCACCAGGCTCCTCTGTCTAGAGGAATCTCCAGGCAAGAATACTGGAGTGGGTTGCCAAGCCCTTCTCCAGGGGATCTTCCTGATCCAGGGATCAAACTGATGCTTCCTACAGCTCCTCCTCTGCAGGTGAATTCTTTACTGCTGAGCCACCAGGGAAGCATAAAAGGAGTTAGTCTCCTAATAAATTTTTTTCAGCCATTTTCTATTCATTACAACAAATTCTGCTTAAAACCCTACTGTAGGAAAATCATTTAGGAAGGCTTTACAGGCGATAAAAAGATGAATAATATTAGCTAACACTTATTGAGTGTCCCAGGCATTGCTGAAAGACTTTATCTAATCTTCCCATCAATATTATTAGGTAGATAATATCATTAACCTATTTTTTCAGGTGAGAAAACTGAATATCAAAGGGGTTGGTTACACAAATTTCTCAAGGTCTACAAGTAGTAAGCAATAGAGTCTGGAATGAACCCAGACAAGCAATACCGGCACCTATTCTCCTCAACTCTGCCTTAACATTTTTAATTATTAATATTATAATGATTTTGGAATTATAGTATTTAGAATTATATATAATGATTTAGAATTATAGTATTCAGGATTATTACCTAATTATTGCTCACTAAGCACTTTTTGATTAATAAGTGTGTAGAATATAACTTAATATAGGTAGTTTTATCTAATATCAATTATATAGATATTATAACAAATCCAGTCAAAAATAGAAAAGAATGACTCTGTATTATCTCTCATTTGCCTAGTTTTTGATTTGTATGTGTTTTATTTGCTTCTAGATGAATTTGTTTATCTAGATTAAACTGACAAGTTCAGAGGATGACTGCTAATATCCAGCTAACTTTTTGTAGCATGAATCTCTCAGCAAATCAGAGTCTTAAATTTTTCTCAATATTTTTGTCAAGGCATAAACAAAAGAATGTTACACATGGCTCAAGAAATAACCATTAGGTACTCAAATTCAGATGCAGGAAAACTGTGTTATTTGGAAAGCGTGGAACTTTATATTATTCTCTCCTCTGAGCAAAGCTATCTGCCTGTAAGTGAAGGCTTCTGCATGATTTCAACCATACCACACATAGAGAATGTGGGTCCATTTTGCTGGTTTTGCTGTATGAGCTTTCCTACCAAAGATCCCTACCAGTGGCAAATGTATTCTGGACACTCCTGCGAAGCTGCAACCATCACAGTTCCACAATATCCCATTTCGTCTGTTCGTGGTGCTTCCAGAAAAATCCAAAGAGACAAGACACATTTTCCTTAAAGATCCACAAGCTTTTGGACTTAATCTTCATCTTCACCTTTGAAGCATTCTGCTGTAATTATTAGGGCATACTGGTGGCTCAGATCATAAAGAATCTGCCTGCAACTCAGGATATCCAGGTTCAATCCTTGGTTTGGGAAGATTCCCTGGAGAAGAGAGTAGAGACCTACTCCAGCATTCTTGCCTGGAGAATCCCATGGATAGAGGAGCCTGGTGGGCTACAGTCCATGGGTCGCAAAGAGTGACTAACTTTGGGGAGAGTCTTTTGGTTTATTTGTTTGCGGGTTGTTTGTCACTCAGCTAAAGAAACAAAACAACAAAAACAACCAACAAAAAACCAAACAAATGAAAAGCCCTTTGGATTCCTAAGTGGAGGCAGGTCCTTTTTAAAGCAGAAATAGAGTGATCCTTTCTTTTAAAACTCCCATTTACTATGGAGTAAAAAAAAAAATTCAACATGATTTTTTAGTGATTACTTATTCCAAGCTCTTTATTTTAAAGATAGGGAACACTGAGGCCCCAAAAGTTAAAGAAATTGTCTGAGTTCACTTGCTTAGTTAATAGAAAAATCATGTTTGTTTTTTAATTTTTTTAAATTTATATTTTATTGAAATAGTATTTTCGCCTGCTAAATCCCATGGACAGAGGAATCCAGTGGGCTGTGGTCCATGAGGTTCCAAAAAGAGTTAGATAGAACTTAGTGCCTAAACAGCAATAGTTGAATTACAGTGTTGTGTTAATTACTACTGTACAGCAAAGTGACTCGGTAATAAATTTTGACAACTAATTTCCTAGTCAGTTGCTTATGACTTCCAATTATGTCTCTGCTTCCATAAACACAAATTCCTCTCTAGATATGGATGGGGAGACATACCTTTAGCTAGTAAAACTTTGATGCTTTTGTCATTCTTATAACGACACCCCAAGTGAAAAGGAGACTTTACTGTCTTGAAATTACACATCTGAGCAAAATAAATACCGTCAGTAAGCTTGGGAAGAGAAAGTAATTGGAGCTCAATGAAAGCTAATTATCTGGAGAAATATATTTTCACCTAAGGGGTAAGCTCTCGGAACTTACCCTGGGAGATATGAGCAGTATGAAATTCAAGTTTGATCTTCACTTTGGCAGATACCTTGGGTCTCTAATACACTTTGGTTAATTATCCTTTAGAGCATAGTCTTCTTTATTGGACATTATTTTTTTTTAAGTGTTTCAGTAATTATACTCGCCATCAGAAATAAAATAACTTTCACAATATATTGTTATTATAGCTATCCTTGATTATTATATATAGGGCAAAGGTCATGAAGGAAACCCATTCATAAAACAGACCATTCCCTTCCCCAGCTCTTCTTGTCTATAGCTATATTTTCTCAGTTAATTAATATATACGATATTCATGCTCCGTAGACCCAATAGGCAAGTTATTGATGTAAATGAACTTCCAGTCCATAGCTTTTGAGTACATATATTAAACAATTTCTGGAGGAGGAAATGGCAACCCACTCCAGTATTCTTGCCTGGAAGATCCCATGGACAGAGGAGCCTGGTGAGCTATAGTCCATGGGGTCACAAAGAGTCAGACATGACTTGGTGAGAGAGCACACACAGCATTAAACAATTTGGTTATTAATTAAGATTAAATAAATAAAATATTTTTCTGTTTCAAGAAGAGGAAAAGGAAGTACATATAACATATCTATCTATATATATACTAACATAATAGATATAAAGAAACATTATTCAACATATTATGATTGATATTGATATAAATATTAGCTATCAATACTGAGGATACAAAGGTCCAGAGAATTTAAATGACTTGCCCAAACTTATTCTTCAAAACTGAGATAAGAGAACAGGTTTTTTGATACATATGTCAATAACAGTATACTGATATATCAGTATACTGATAATGCTGTAATCCTTTAGCTAAAAGCAGTTACGAAGCCTGTTAGGAAAAATCACACATCATGAAATGAAAAAGTTTATAGTTATAAGGCCTTAAATCTTACTTCAATATACTTAAAAGGTTGAAATTATACAAAGTATGTTCTCCAACCACAACTGAATTAAATTATAAATCAACAACAGAAAGAAATTTAGGAAACTCTAAAATATGTAGGAATTAAAAATTACACTTCCAAAGATTCACTGAGTCAAAAAAAGAAAATTAGAAAATACCTCGAAAAAAGTGAAAATGAATACACAATATACCAAAATAATGGAATGCAAGAAAAATAGTGCTCAGAAACAAACTCAATATAAATGCCTATCTTTAAAAAAACCCTCAAATTCATAGCCTAATTTAATAGCTAAAGAAAGCAGGATAAGAAACTAAACTCAATGTGAGCAGAAGTAAGAAAATAGTAAAACAGGAAGAAATAAAAGAAACCAATTTTAAAAAATCAATGAATACAGTGGCTTATTCTTTGAAAACATGAACAATATTGACAAGTATCTACTTAGACAGCCAAGAAAAAAGAGAAGATTCAAATTACTAAATCAGGAAAGAAAGAAGAAAATCATTACCTATCTTAAAGAAACAATAAAGATTCTGTAGGAACACCATGAATAACTTGTATGCAAGTGAAATAAACTACTACTTAGATGAAATGGACAAACTCCTAAAAGATACCATCTAACAGACTGTTTCAAAATAAACAGGAAGTCTGAATTGAACATAACAAGTAAAGAGACTGAGTTAATAATTTTAAAACTTCTGTGAAGGAATGCCCAAGCCCATATGGCTGGTGAATTCTACCAGACCTTGAAAAAAAAAAAGTTCCTACTCAATTAATATCAAAGTCTTCCAAAAATATAAAGAGAGATTATCTTTCCCATCCCATGTTTATGCTTTAATATTATTCTGATAACAAAACCTGGAAAAGATATTCCAAAGGAAGAAAACTATAGGTCAACACCCTTCATAAAAAAAGATGAAACATTTTAACAAAATACTGACAAACCATATCTAGAAACAGAAAGTTTTATATCTGAAAATTATATGAGCTTTCCAGAATAGGAAAATCTATAGAGAAAGAAAATACATTAGTGGTTACCTAGGATGGGGGTTTGGTGGAGAATAACTGCTACTTGGTATGACAGTTCTTTTGAAGGTAATAAAAATGTTCAAAATTTAGTTACAGGTTATGGGTACACAGTTCTGTGAATATACTAAAATCACTGAATTGTACACTTTAAAAAAGTTAACTTTGGGGCATGTGAATTATATCTCAATAAAAATGCTAAAAATATTACAGCCACAAACAATGAAGTGTTTTCAGTCGTGTCTGACTCCTTGAGACCCTATGGACTGTAGACGGACAGGCTCCTCTGTCCAAGGAATTCTTCAGGCACGAATACTGGAGTGGGTTGCTATGCCCTTGTCCAGGGAATTTTCCCCATTCAGGGACTGAACTTGAGTCTCTTTACGTCGCCTGTGTTAGCAGGTGGGTTCTTTACCACTAGCACCATATGGGAAGCCCTGAGTCCTCAGAGAAGAGCCAAAACATCAGAGAAGACCCTGAACAACAAAGACCTCTAGTAACATGGTTATTCTTTGATGAACAGTGCTAGAAAAGGGGTCTTTGTAATTTATGGAGCTTCTAACTGTTACATTTTATTCTCTTATGACTTCCCCTAGAACTTTGCCAATATTATCATGAAACAGTCACTTGGTAGCATTCTCTTTGCTTAGGCGAGTGAGTGGTTTTCACCAACAGCTATAAGGTAGTTGCAATGCTCATGTGTAATTCATCACTGTTAAAATACTATTCTAAATACCACTTAGTCATATCTCCATAACCGTGTTATTATCGCTCACTTGTGCTCTATTGCCTTTTCTAATGTGAGAGAGCTACAGATTGAGTTACAGGTAGAAAATGTAGGATTTTTTTTTTTCTTTTAGCCCTTCTACTTTCATATTTAGAATAAGAATACCCATTACCTTGGAAGTGTTAGGAAGAGAATATCTGTTTCATCCTATGGAACAAAGAGCAATTTATCTGAAAGGTAACAATGCAAGAAAGAACTTGTACCGTGTCTTCTCTGTTCTCCTCTTTGAGCTTGCCTGCCCTGACAATACGTGCATCTTCTTTTGACCTTGATTTATTAATAATATGGTACACATATCTAGGTCAAGACTTGTTTGTCCTTTATGTGAATATCTGAATACTTATCCATCTCTCATTCCGCTACAGGGGCTCAACGTAGTGAAGCAAATACTCTTTTACCTTTCCTGGTACATATCTAATTAGTAGCCTCATCTTTCAGTGAGCTGGTCTAAGGACTATGTTGAGGATCAGATTGCAATAGAGAGAATTTGTAAAACTTATATTTGTATTCTCTATCTTCATCAGTACTAAAGCTGATATTTGATTCCTCTCTCAATTCTCAAACGGTTCAAAAATCGGAGGGGTAAAGTGAGATGTTATTCACTCTCCTCTTAAACAAGAATAGCATGTGAGAAATGGCACAAAGCCTTGGGTGTACTATACACAAAAAGATAATCTATCATATATATCCCCACCCAAATAGAGAGCAACTGGTTTTAATCACTTGCCCACCATTGTAGGGGCTTCCCGGTGGCTCAGTGGTATAAAGAACCAATGGCACAGGAGACACAGGTTCGATCCCTGGGTTGGGAAGATCCCCTGGAGGAGGGCATGGCAACCCACTCCAGTATTCTTGCCTGGAGAATCCCCATGGTCTGAGGAGCCTGATGGGCTAACATCCATAGGGTTGCAAAGAGTCAGACGCGACTGAACTGACTGAGCACACACACGAGCTCCCGCGAGAAAAGTAATGTACTTCCAAAACACCACCCGGCAACACGTTTAGCCTTAAAATATAACAGACCTGGCCCATATGGGAAATAGAGTGTGCTTGAAGTCCACCTACTACCATAGGATCATGCAGTCATTTGAACAGCACAGTTACTGCCTTTGTAGAAAACAAGAAATTCACTAGTTTCAGATGGAAACAGGCTGAAGTGCTGCTTCTGTGTCAATCCTCACTCCTAACTGTGTCCCTGCTTTCCCAGGCGAGGCATCCATCTGTCCACAATTATTTAACTAGATTTCTGCCTGGAGGCAGGAAGCCGGGCAACATGGCCAGAGTTACATAATGCTCCCAAAGTGTACTTCCACCCTATTTATTTCAGTGATAGATGTGAGATTCTCTGAGAGGAAGGGAAGGTAAAAATGGAGAGAGACTGGGTTCCTATTTCCCAAGTACTTAATATTCCATGCGTGAATTGTTCATCTGTCCCTATTCTCTTTTCCCTGAATCCTAAATTCATTTTACACTCCCAAGACAGAGAGAAAAGGTCCATTCCATCACTTTTCCCCAGGCACATTCTCTTTTTGCAGACACTATTGCCTCCAGAATTCATCAAAACCTTGTATGAAGCTCTCCTTTAAATGTCCCTTTGCAACTCTCTGTATTGGTGACATTGGTACTCTTACCTCAGACCTGTAATTGAAATAAATAGTGCAGAACTATATTCTGGGCATATTTTTTTCTCTGTACTGGCCAACTCATTTTATCTGCAAATTTTAAACTGCATGGAGATGAATATTAATGGCCATATTAGTATGTTAAGGTGGCATTGAGATTGATGCATGCTAAATGCTCTGACTAGGAGGTGTGGGATTGTCTATCTCTGAAAATTCCACATGCTCAGTACCTAACTAGACACTCTGGAGACCTATATCTTTTGCTTTTATTCTGCAGGCATATGATTCTCTCTCTTCTGAGAGGCTACCAGGGGAAAACTGTCTATCCAACTACAGAAGAAACCAATGCCCACCACCTACATTAATCAGCCCAGACTTTCCCTTTAAAGACAAAGAAATCATCAACTAAAGATTACCAGAGATTTTAGACCAAAAAGTAAAAAAATAAAGTAAATAAACTATGCTAAAGAGAATTCCCCAGAGGAACAAACAATAACCTGGAAGAAAATTTAATTTAAAAGAGTATTATCTGTGTGTGCGTGCGTGCTCAGTTGCTTCAGTCGTGTCTGACTCTTTGTGATCCCATGGACTATAGCCCCGTCAGGGAGATTTTCTGGCAAAAATGAGATTTTCCTGGCAAAAATACTGGAGTGGGTTGCCATGCTCTTCTCCAGGGGATCTTCCTGACCCAAAGATCGAACCTGAATCTTCTGTAGTGCAGGTGGATTTTTTCCCACTGAGTCACTGGGGAAACCCAACTATCTATATCTATATTGCAGCAATTAAAAGTAATGATGCTCTTGTAAAAAACACAAAACAAAACAAAACATAAGAGATCCAGTGAGTACAAAGTATGATTATCAATACAATTTGTATGGAATCCTGAACTTGATTACCTACCTGGAGAACTGAGAGAAGAAAATCAAGGGAACCTTTCAGAATACAGTCAGAATGAAAAAAGTGATAGAAAATATGGGAGTAGTTCATTTAGAAGAAATATAGATTTAGGGGCTCCAAAGGACATCTAAATGGAGTTTCACAATAAGAGAATAAAGACCACAAAGAGAAATAATAATATGCAGAAGAAAATGTCCTGAAGTGAAAGAAAATCACTAGCTTATTTTCTGTATCTGTGAGTTTGTCTCTGTTTTGTTTATACATTTCATTTTTTAGATCCCACATACAGCTGATAACATACAGTATTTGTCTTTCTCATTCTGACTTATTTTACTAAGCATAGTACTCTCTAGGTCCATTCACATCACATATGGCAGAATTTCATTATCGTCTATAGTTGAGTAACATTTCATTGTGTGTGTGTGTGTGTGTTAGTTGTTCAGTTGTGTCCTACTCTTTGCGATCCCATGGGCTGAAGCCTGCCAGGCTCCTCTGTCCACAGGATTCTCCAGACACGAATACTGGAGTGAATAGCCATTCCCTTCTCCTGAGGATCTTCCCAACCCAGGAACTGAGCCCAGGTCTCCTGCATATAGAGATAGATAGATCTCCTTTACCCTTTCATCTGTTGATGGATCCTTGGGTTGCTCCCATTCCTGCGCTATTATAAATAGTGCTGCTAAGAACTTGGGGTGCATGTATATTTTCAAATTAGTGTTTTTGTTTTCTCCAGATACCTACCCAGCAGTAGAATTGCTACATCATACGGTAATTCTAGTTTTAGTTTTTTGAGGAACCTCCATGCTGCTTTCCACAGTAGCTGCACCAATGAACGTTCCCACCAACTGTATATAAAGATTCCCTTTTCTCCACATTCTTGTCAACAGTTGTTCAAAAAGACATTTTTTAAGAGTTTGTGGTTCAGAATTTTCAGGTTTCATGTATCTTTCTGAAGAAAAAGACTTTATACTGCAGATAAACTTAAAAAAGGAATTTTTAAAAAGCACAATGAAATCTCATTTTAGTGGAGATGTAGCAGAAGCTGGTAAAATTACAAAAGAGAATTAGAGGCTGCAGAAAGTTCTCCTCAAAAAGAAAGTGTGCCCCTTGAATAAATATATAAAGAGATGAAACTGCTCCAGCATGTGATGAAGACACATGTTTCTGTTAAGAATACAACTCATGCACTCAGTTGAGTGTTTCCTACTATGTGTAGGATCTCCTTCAGGGGAAGGCACTTGCATTGTGTACCTCTGCTTTCCAAGCACCTGAATATTTAGCCATCATGAATGTTCCTGAGGCATTTCTCATGTCACCTCTGTGTGTGTTAGCTGCTCAGTCCTGTTCCACTCTTTGCGACCCCATTAACCTTGGCTTGCCAGGCTCTTCTGTCCATGGGATTCTCCAGGAAGGAATACATGTCACCTTATCTACCTAATTCTAATTCTCTTATGATCATTGCCGTAGGCAGATAACCACCACTAGCCTAGAAAAATAAGAATGACTATTAAATTCTGTTCTTTTATAGTTTGCAACCAGAGAACCACCTAATGTTCTTACCCCTATCTTGTCCATAGATTGGAGTTTTCTATCTCCATTCTTCTAGCACAGGCACTAATTATTAACAAAGAACCTTTCCAAGAAGATCTTAACTTGTCTCCCTTCCTCATGGGTCTTTTTCTTTGATTAAATCCATCATTTATATGAAAAGATTTGACATTGTCAATGTCAATAATGGAAAAAAATATTCTATATATTATTGCAGAAATCATTATTTTTCATATGGTATCCATCCTCCAAGCAAGAAAACTCTCTTCAGTATTCTTGCCTGGAAAGTTCCATGGCAACTTCCAAGAAATAGCATTTAAAGGCCAGAGGATGTCCTTCTGCTCTATTTCTTGCCTGTTGGGCTACAGTCCATGGAGCTGCAAAGGGGAGGACAAGACTGAGCAACTGAGCACATTTCTCCTTCTCCTTTACACAGTTTTTACCGAACCGTGTGGCTGAGTAGAACAAAAGCTACCTTCCTCTTTTTCCTTTGCAGATAGATGTAGCCATGTTTTGGCTTAAAGAATGTAAACAGAAGTGGCTGTGCAACTTCCAGAAAATAGTATTTAAAGGCTATGGGATGTCCTTCTGCTCATTTCTTTCTGGAGGCTGGAAAGGATATCGTCTCACTGGAATGGGAGCAACCATACAAGATAAAAATCTTTATGACATGTTGAAAATGGTAAAATTGGCTCCTGGATGATGCTACAATCCTCATCTCTAGTCGTGGAATGGGTATGTTTTTATGTACAGAAGAAATAAACCACTTTCATAGTTAAACCTCATCATTCTGAGATTTCCGCCACTCATGCAAATACTGAATTGGAAAAAAAAAAAAAATAATGGCTACAGGACAGTAAGGAGATCAAACCAGTCAATTTTAAAGGAAATCAACCCTGAATACCCATTAGAAGGACTGATGCTGAAGCTGAAGCGCCAGTATTTTGGTCACATGATGCAAACAGCTGATTCATTGGAAAAATCCCTGATGCTGGGAAAGATTGAGGGCAGAAGAAGAGGGCATCAGAGGATGCGAGGGCTTGATGGCATCACCAATGCAATGGACATTAACTTAGGTAAACTTTGGGAGATGGTGAGGGACATGGAGGCCTGGTATGATGTAGTCCATGGAGTCGCAAACAGTCAGACATGCCTGGGCAACTGATCAACAATAACAATCATTCAATCTCAAACAATTTCTAACTCTACAGAGGTGGTTGACCACATCCGCCTCTAAAGTGGAATTTGGTTGCTGACCCAGCCTCACCCTTCATGTTGGCACTTACATGTCTCCCACTATGATATTAGACTTCTTCAGTGACCATCAGGACTGTGTCTAAAACCTGCCTTCTAACATTGGATCCTACTACATTCCACCATATACTATATATTATTTCCACTGCAACCGTTCACCATTTCTTGTTTTCCATTCTGTCATCCATAAAGTTTTCCTTTCCCTTCTTCTTCTCTGCTTACTTCTTCTTCAAGCCTTTGATTTACCCATCATGCTTTTCTGATCTAATTTTTTTTTTCTGTGCACATCAATTTCAACAATCTACCAAAAGATTAAGAAATATGGAATTCCTAATCATTTTGAAAACTCAGAAAAACCCCATGGGATGTATGAAAACTTACTGAACCATTATTATCTTTTAAAATATTCACTTTTAGTGGTCTTCAAAAAATAAAAACATGAAAGGTGAATTTACTCTTGAAATTTTTGTTTGTACATCTTACTATTAATATAATATCTGTTCCTAAGCATGGTTATAGTTTATCAGTACATTCTTTAGATATTTAAAAGAAAGGAGATAAAAACAGCATAGGTAACAGCACACAGAGACACTCAGGTATACAAAATATATAGTCTACATATTAATATTCTCTAGATCTGGAAAAAGCAGTCATTGGATATTTTTGTGACATCTTCCCCTCCATATATGTATACACAGTTGCTGACTTCTATTTTAGTGTTCTCTTATGCAGTGTTTTAGTACTTCTTGTTACTACTGAGTCCAAATTCAAAATTTGATGAATACTTTCCAATTACATCCAATTTAGGTGCCGTCTGAAGCTTATTTTAAAGATCTATCACTTTTGTTGGCACTCATTTGCAGCATCGTTGTGCTCTTTCTCATCTGCTAGAGTGGTGATTGTCAGCATTCTGGAATCTGTCAGGAGGCTTAAGGGTGCCCATCTCAATCAAGGGGAAAAAATGACAAAAGGAAGCATTATGCCTCATTAAATGATATTACAGACACTGCGGTGCTCTAATCTGTTATTGAAAATAATTTCAGAATCACACAAAGAATGGTCTCCTGTGAATTTTCTAACACCTTGAAATTCAGACCAGTTTTAAGACATTTAATGATTATATTATACAGTCAAACCATCCAAGCCAGAAAAGCTGTTTTCTCTCCATTCTGAGTTGAGTTTAGAGAAAAAGCAGAACCTTCAAGAGAGAAGGTGGAAAAAAAGCCCTACTTGGGAGTCAGAATTTAAGAAGGATTTTCCTGCCATAGACTGATGTCCATTTAATTCACAAAGCCTTCACCACCAGCTGTCCTTGTTGTTGGTGCTACAGAGTGAGACCGAGCAGGTGTGCAGACTACTCCTTCACCTCCTGAGTTGTTTGTTCCAGGTGAAAGTTGAATCACATCCATAACACAGCAAGAAGCTTGCATTTGCCTGCAAAGGCTGTTGAGGATTGGAGACAGACAAAGAGCTTTCACTGTCTCTGGCTGACAGTCAAGTTCCTCTCAGCAACAATGCACTTTTGCAGGAGGGAAAAGCTAAGGAATGAAAGCAGTAGGACAATTACCACAGAGATTTCAACAGTTGGGATATCTGGGGTGGTTTGCTCTTCCTCAGATATTCCAGTCCTAGAAGTGGTTTGTGGCTTCAATGGGACCAACTACAGTCACGTAAATTGAACTGCATTCAATTTTATATTATTTTAGCCCCAATACTATACATGGGACACTGTGCCACACATTAGCAATAGATGTTTCTCTGTTACAAAAGCTAACATCTGCAGGGAAGGAGAAGGTAGGTCAAGGTGGGGGCAAAGAAATGCCTGGGCTTGAAATTAAAATCAGGTCAAGGTACAGGCAGGAATTAAAATAAAAAGTAATGATACTAGAAAATATGTTACGTCCACGGGTAATACAAAGGAAGAAGTGGAGAGGAAGGGACTTCAGTGAAAATTCTTTAGTATCCAGAGAAAGAAACTTATCAGCTGAGATGGCATTCTGTATGATTTTGATGGGTTTTTTTTGTGTGTCATTATACGTTGTGCATCAACCAAAGCATTAAGAAAAGTGTGCATTTTTCTGTCCATGATCGCATCACATTTTAAATACATCTGCAATAACCTGAGGTAAGGAACAATTAGTTCACAGGATTCTCATCACATTTGAAGCAGATAATAAAATAAAATCTTTAGACCTTTTCAGCCACAGACTATGCACTAGAATAGATGATGCATGAGAGCAGAGACTACCATTTTCACCTGTTGTGTTCTTAGGGCCTAAAACACTATAGGGCATATATTATAGGCTTGAGGGTGAATGAATGAATGAATGGAGAAAGCCTTGCTGCAGATACAATTGTCAAAAGGTACTGAAGCAACCAAGTACATATCCTTAAAATACGAAAAGAATAGTAAAGATAACTTTATTTCCAATTCCATTTTACTGGCAGCAAACTCAAATGCTATTTCTAAGTAAACATACCTATAGGAAACAGTTTTTTAAAATAGTACTATAAACTATTCTTTCTATAAAATTCCTGAAAGAAAACATAGGTAGTACAGTTTGATACTAGTTTTAGCAATATTTGGGGGGAGGTCTGTCTCAAGAATGGAATACAAAAGCAAAAGTAAAAAAAAAAATAGCATTCTGTCAAACTAAAAAGAAGAAAGGAAACCATCAACAGAATGAAAAGGAAGCCTACTGAATGGAAGAACATATTTCTAAATGATAAATCTGGTAAGGGGTTAATAATCAAAATATACAAAGAACTCATACAACTCAGCATCAAAAAAACTCAGTCTGATGAGCTTATTGAGACCGCTCAGGGTTAGCCAACTTGTTCAAGGACACACTGCTTATGGTAAAATGGGAAGGAAAACTCAAAACTTCTGAACCACAGGCCTTGGGTGGGCGATTATGGGAAGCATAGGGCTTCCCCAGGGGCTCAGGGGTAAAGAATCTGCCTGCAATGCAGGAGAAGCAGAAGACTCCAGCTTAATCCCTGGGTCAGGAAGATCCCCTGGAAGAGGAAATAGCAACACACTCCAGTATTCTCACCTGGAAAAAATCCCGTGGAATGAGAAGCCTTGCAGGCTACTGCCCCTGGGCTTGCCAAGAGTCGGACATGACTGAGTAAGCACGGGGAAGCTACGGGAAGCACAGACTTTAAATCAGACCAATATGGGAATGAATGCTGCCTCCCGTAATCAAGTAAGATAAAGTCAGATATAGTCCTTTGCCTGATTGCCTAGTTTTCCATCTCACCTCCTCTATTTGCTAGTTGTGTGGTCTCAGGCAAGATATATAATTTCTTAGAAACTTAGTTTCTTTACCAGTAAAATAGATATAAGTAAAGAAACTACTTTAAAAAGTTGCTGTGAAGATGAAATGAGTTAATGAAAGTAAGTGCTTAGTATAACATCTGGCATAAAGTAATTGCTCAACAAATACTTTTAGAGGTAATTTAGTTTCTTTTTATCAAACTTAAAACTTTTTAAATCTGATAACTCAATGAAATTAACCTTAATTTAAACCCTTATCTCGGTGCCCAGAGCACATAAGTCTTTATCCTCTCTGTTCTCTCCCATTATAATAATCTTCCTAATAATTTTTGTGTGTAGTTTTGCATAAACCTTTTATTAGGTGGGAGTAATTCATTTAAAGTAAATAATATGTGGAAATCCTAAATTAGAAAGATATATATATATCTGATTCACTTTGCTGTACACCTGAAAATAATACAACATCATAAATCAACTATACTCCAACACAATTTTTGTTAAAAAAGATGTTAAATAAAGTAAAAGTAGATGAAAACTGAACCTAGGATTTTTAATAAATGTAAATATGAACTTAAATGGGGAAGAAAATGGCAACCCACTCCAGTATTCTGGCCTGGAAAATTCCATGGACAGAGGAGCCTTGCAGGCTATAGCACATGGGGTTGCAAAGAGTCAGACGTGAATGAGTGACTAACACACACACACGCACACACACGCGCGCACACACATGAACTTAAAAGAGAAAGAAAGGAGGGAAAGAATGAAGGAAGGGAAGAAGACCAGATAGTCTAGTAGTTCAAATGGTTCCTTTTATTCCACATTTCTATGATATCTCTGAATATACTCTACCCATGTGAATGACAAAGTAATTTTCCTGAGAAGGGAGTCTGATATATTTTCAGGATGGTCATTATAAAGAAAAGTTTTCTCAACATTGTACCTTTTTGGTAATACTAGCCTATGAATTCCAGCTATTAAATCTCATTCATAGCAATAAAAGGTTAAACTAAAAATCCTTTCTATCAGTAGCTTAAAGATTTAATATCTTGTCCAGAATGAATTATGCTGTATACCCATGCAAAGGAGAAGGGCGTGGAGCAGAGAACACTTTCTGTGCTTTATATTTTAATTATCTTGAAGACAACTAGAGGCACTGATTTGCTTCTAAACTTCAAGAAAGAGCCCATGTTCCCAGTGACTCGATGTTATCTAAATTAAAGGAGCAGGTTTCGGATTCTACATTCTTCCCTTTAAAGAGAATATTTATTGCTATTGTTCAGTCACTCAGTTGTGTATAACTCTTCATGGCCCCGTGGACTGCAGCATGCCCGGCTTTCCTGTCCCTCATCATCTCCCGGAGCTTGCCCAAGTTATGTCTATTGCTTAGTGATGCCATCCAGCCATCTCATCCTCTGACACCCTCTTCTCTTTCTGCTCTCCGTCTTTCCCAGCATCAGAGTCTTTCCAAAGAGTTGGCTGTTCACATTAGGTGACCGAAATATTGGAGCTTCACCTTTAGCATCAATCCTTCCAATGAGTATTCAGGCTTGATTTACCTTAAGATTGACTGGTTTGATCTCCTTTCTGTCCAAGGGACTCTCAAGAGTCTTCTCCAGCAACACAGTTTGAAGGTATCAATTCTTTGGCACTCTGCCTTCTTTACAGTCCAGATCTCACAACCATACATGACCACTGGAAAGACCATAGCCTTAATGATAAGGACCTTTTTCAGCAAAGTGATGTCTTTGCTTTTCAACATGCTGTCTAGGTTTGTCATAGCTTTCTTGCCAAGAAGCAATTGCCTTCTGATTTCATGGCTGCGGTCACCAGCCACAGTGATTCTAGAGCCTAAGAAGAGGAAATCTGTCACTGTTTCCAACTTTACCCCCTCTATTTGCACTGAGCTTATGGGACCGAATGACATGATCTTAGTATTTTTTTAATATTTAGTTTTAAGGCAGCTTTTTCACTCTCCTCCTTCACCCTCATCAAGACTTTCTTTAGTTCCTCGTTGCTTTCTGCCATTAGAGTGTTATCATCTGCATATCTGAGGTTGTTGATGTTTCTCCTGCCAATCTTGATTTCAGCTTGTAAGTCATCCTGCCCAGCATTTCTTATGATGTGCTCAGTGTATAAGTTAAATAAACAAAGCGACAACAAACAGCTTTGCCTCACTCCTTTCTCAATCCTGAACCAGTCAGTTGCTCCATACAAGGTTCTAACTGTTGCTTCTTGGCCCACATGCAGGTTTCTCGGGAGGCAGGTAAGATGGTCTGGTATTCCCATCTCTTTAAGAGCTTTCCACAGTTTGTTATGATCCACACAGTGACAGTTTTTAGCATAGTCAATGAAACAGAGGTAGATGTTTTTCTGGAATTCTGTTTCCCAGAAAAACAGGAAGCTTTGATAAAGATTAAATTAAATTCAACAGAAATTACTGAATATTAATTATGGGTCAAGCATTCTGCTTGGAAAACTTATGGAGATAAGAAGATAGAGAATAGGATTTCCGATCTTAAAGAGCTCATGAAGAGGGCAAATGGAGAGATGAGTACACATGAAACAAACATGTATTGTCTAGTCATGGACTTCTTTTTAAATTTAGTACACTTTATTCTATTAATCATTAAAATAGAGAATTAAAAAGAACAAAGCAAAAAGGAGCATTACTGACACATACAACTACAAACTAAAAATGTAGAGCTGACTTCAGTTAGAATTGATCCAGTGCACTAAAAAGCAAGTTTCTCTGTCTTAAATATGATCATTCTTATTGCCGGAAGCTCCTTCTCCAAAAGTTCACCCACCCACACTTCTGTGATCCAAAAAGGCCTAGAGAGCCTTTGAGTCTCATGTCACCCTTTTCCTATTTCGTTTGTGGGAAAAAAAAGTGTTTCATACAGTGGTCATCAAACAAAGCCTAAGATTTACTCTGTTGCTGTGCTCTTGTGTCAATCAATGAATAAACAGCTATGCTTAAAGGGATGGGAATGCTGACCAATCCTTAGAGCCTAGGTTTAGAGAAAATGTCCCAAACTATTTGGCTGACAATGGGGAAACAGGTATGTCACTCATAGGAAACAACCACACTGATGACTAGAGAAAGGTGTGTGTGTGTGTGTGTGTGTGTGTGTGTTAGTGGAAATGACAGGATGTTGTGATGATGTATAGATCCTATGAAGACAACTGACAAATATTCATTATAGACACTAAATTCAATTTAATGGGCAGCAAAAAGAGAAGGTGGTTTTCTTCATGGGGACCAAGATAAAATTTCAAGAAGTTGATTTTTCAGTAGTACTATCAAGGGCGAGTAGGATTTCATACTATTATTTTCAATTCAGGTCTGGGAAGGAGTCCAAGTAAAACAAAATGTTTGTAGAATTCTGGTCACTTTTTTTAAAGACTAGCCTTGCAAAATTTGCAACATATGCACTAGAAAAGCCTAGACCTTCAAAAATTTTATAAACAAAAGTGTTACTTGATAAAATGCATTAGAACCACTGCCTTGTATATCTTCTTTTGGAGACTCACATTCAAAGCATTCCAAACAATTTGTATTTTGTGTTTTATTCCTTAATTTCTCTCTTCTCTCCCCAAATAAATTTTGTTCATTTCCATTTAAGCCACAGTGCTTTCAAGTCATGGGCCTGGATGTGTCATGTTTAATTTACCAAATGAATATATGATCATTTACATTTTCAAAAACTGTGCTTTTGTTTGATGAGGCATGAATGTTTGTCTTGATTCATACGAGCTTTAATTTTCTTTCAAGGAAAAGATGCATCCACATTGCCATTACTGAGGAGAGAGAGCTGTGCATTTTTCAGAGAGGGATTACCAAGTTCCTGCAACCTCTGGACTCTGCCTTAGAATAGGTGGTGGATTCTGTTATAGCTTTACTGAAGCTGGACTGGGGGCACTTGTGTGAGAGGCGCAAAGCTCAAAGTACACAGAACACCCTTTTTCTCTCCTTTGTTTTAAAACCTCTTCCTTGTTCCCATTTGTTTTGCTTCTAAGACTGATTTCTTCCTTTTAATCATTGTTATTATTCTGAACTACACTGAGCAGCTTTAACTACTTATGTGGGGTGTGTGTGCTGGCATAAAGACGACTTCAGATGCATCTTGGTTTCATTAATCTCAGTACAATATTATTAACAAAGGAGGCTTGCAGCAGAATTCTGGGAAGCTCAGAGCACCACAGAGCATAGTAAATACTTATGAGGAGGAGGGAGGGAGTGGGAAGTTTGAGCTTTTAGGACACTGGAAACTTAGGAACAGTAGCCTGGAGACTGACTGCTGTGTTTCCCAGCTGAGGTTGTAGTATTAATAGGACTCCATTTGCTTAAAGTATTAAGAGGATTGGGTGTTTGTAAATATGTCCTTAAATAGAAATGAGTAGATTATTTAAGAGAAAGTACATATAAATGGACAGTGGTATGATAAGAAATTGGATATTTTCACACTTCTTGTGTGTGCACGCTCTTAGTCTTGCAGGACCCCAAATGTGCCAAAATAGAGAGTGTCAACACAAAACCAGATTAAGGAATACAGCAGAGAAGTACATCCTTCCCAGGTTATCACAGCTGAAATCATTGCGCGTTTTTATTTTGTTTTTTTTTTTTTGTTTGTTTTTGTTTGAGTACATGATGGAGTGCCTTGGAAAAGAAAGAAATTCCCTAGAGGCTAGCTATAATAAGGATGTGTAAATTTGGTAGTAAGCAAGTATTTGCAGCAACAATTGCAGCATAGACAATTGTTCTAGGAGTATCTGCAGATCTTCATAGCCTAGAGCTCAAGTTTAAAGATCATTGCAATTGAGATACAAATTTACTCCCAAACTTTGAGCTACCTTGTGTGCTAAATTCACAGTATTTGTTTTCAAAATATGGAAATTATGTTAGTCAGAATTCCCAGAAGAACTGAAATGATATGATATAACATTCAATATCACAGTTATCCAAGTCTATGCCCCAACCAGTAATGCTGAAGAAACTGAAGTTGAACGGTTTTATGAAGACCTACAAGATCTTTTAGAACTAACACCCAAAAAAGATGTCCTTTTCATTATAGGGGACTGGAATGCAAAAGTAGGAAGTCAAGAGACACCTGGAGTAACAGGCAAATTTGGCCTTGAAATGCGGAATGAAGCAGGGCAAAGACTAATAGAGTTTTGCCGAGAAAATGCACTGGTCATAGCAAAACCCTCTTCCAACAACCCAAGAGAAGACTCTACACATGGACATCACCAGATGGTCAACACTGAAATCAGATTGATTATATTCTTTGCAGCCAAAGATGGAGAAGCTCTATACAGTCAACAAAAACAAGACCGGGAGCTGACTGTGGCTCAGATCATGAACTCCTTATAGCCAAATTCAGACTTAAATTGAAGAAAGTAGGGAAAACCGCTAGACCATTCAGGTATGACCTAAATCAAATCCCTTATGATTATACAGTGGAAGTGAGAAATAGATTTAAAGGTCTAGATCTGATAGATAGAGTGCCTGATGAACTATGGACTGAGGTTCGTGGCATTGTACAGGAGACAGGGATCAAGACCATCCCCATGGAAAAGAAATGCAAAAAAGCATAATGGCTGTCTGGGGAGGCCTTACAAATAGCTGTGAAAAGAAGAGAGGTGAAAAGCAAAGGAGAAAAGGAAAGATATAAACATCTGAATGCAGAGTTCCAAAGAATAGCAAGGAGAGATAAGAAAGCTTTCTTCAGCGATCAATGCAAAGAAATAGAGGAAAACAACAGAATGGGAAAGACTAGAGATCTCTTCAAGAAAATTAGATACACCATGCAAAGATGGGCTCGATAAAGGACAGAAATGGTCTGGACCTAACAGAAGCAGAAGATATTAAGAAGAGGTGGCAAGAATACACAGAACTGTACAAAAAAGATCTTCACAACCCAGATAATCACCATGGTGTGATCACTCATCTAGAACCAGACATCTTGGAATCTGAAGTCAAGTGGGCCTTAGAAAGCATCACTACAAACAAAGCTAGTGGAGGTGATCGAATTCCAGTTGAGCTGTTTCAAACCCTGAAAGATGATGCTGTGAAAGTGCTGCACTCAATATACCAACAAATTTGGAAAACTCAGCAGTGGCCACAGGAATGGAAAAGGTCAGTTTTCATTCCATTTCCAAAGAAAGGCAATGCAAAAGAATGCTCAAACTACCGCACAATTGCACTCACCTCACAGGCTAGTAAAGTAATGCTCAAAATTCTCCAAGCCAGACTTCAGCAATATGTGAAGCGAGAAATCCCTGATGTTCAAGCTGGTTTTAGAAAAGGCAGAGGAACCAGAGATCAAATTGCCAACATCCACTGGATCATGGAAAAAGCAAGAGAGTTCCAGAAAAACATCTATTTCTGCTTTATTGACTATGCTAAAGCCTTTGACTTTGACTGTGTGGATCACAAAAAACTGTGGAAAATTCTGAAAGAGATGGGAATACCAGACCACCTAACCTGCCTCTTGAGGAATCTGTGTGCAGGTCAGGAAGCAACAGTTAGAACTGGACATGGAACAACAGACTGGTTCCAAATAGGAAAAGGAGTACGTCAAGGCTGTATATTGTCACCCTGCTTGTTTAACCTATATGCAGAGTACATCATGAGAAGCACTGGACTGGAAGAAAAACAAGCTGGAATCAAGATTGCCGGGAGAAATATCAATAACCTCAGAGATGCAGATGACACCACCCTTATGGCAGAAAGTGAAGGAGAGTTAAAAAGCCTCTTGATGAAAGTGAAAGAGGAGAGTGAAAAAGTTGGTTTAAAGCTCAACATTCAGAAAACGAAGATCATGGCATCCGGTCCCATCACTTCATGGGAAATAGATGGGGAAACAGTAGAAACAGTGTCAGAGTTTATCTTTTGGGGCTCCAAAATCACTGCAGATGGTGATTGCAGCCATGAAATTAAAAGATGCTTATTCCTTGGAAGAAAGGTTATGACCAACCTAGATAGTATAATCAAAAGCAGAGACATTACTTTGCCAACTAAGGTTCGTCTAGTCAAGGCTATGGTTTTTCCTGTGGTCATGTATGGATGTGAGAGTTGGACTGTGAAGAAGGCTGAGCACCGAAGAATTGATGCTTTTGAACTGTGGTGTTGGAGAAGACTCTTGAGGGTCCCTTGGACTGCAAGGAGATCCAACCAGTCCATTCTGAAGGAGATCAACCCTATGATTTCTTTGGAAGGAATAAGCTGAAGCTCCAGTACTTTGGACACCTCATGCAAAGAAATGACTCACTGGAAAAGACTCTGATGCTGGAAGAGATTGTGGGCAGGAGGAGAAGGGGACAACCCAATGAGATGGCTGGATGGCATCACAGAATTGATGGACGTGAGTCTGAGTGAACTCCGGGAGATGGTGATGGACAGGGAGGCCTGGCGTGCTGCGATTCATGGGGTCGCAAAGAGTCAGACACAACTGAGCGACTGAACTGAACTGAACTGAATGTGATATAGTATGACATGATATAATATAATATAATATGATATAATGTAATATAATATCAGTTCAGCTCAGTTGCTCAGTCATGTTTGACCATTTGTGACCCCATGGACTGCAGCACTCCAGGCTTCCCTGTCCATCATCAACTCCCAGAGCTTGCTGAAACTCATGTCCATTGAGTTGATGATGACATCCAACCATCTTATTCTCTGTCATCCCCTTCTCCTCCTACCTTCAATCTTTCCTCTCAGCGAGATCTTTTCCAATGAATCAGTTCTTTGCTTCTGGTAGCCAAAGTATTGGAGTTTCAGCTTCAGCATCAGTCCTTCCAATGAATACTCAGGATTTATTTCCTTTAGGATAGACTGGTTGGATCTCCTTGCAGTTCAAAGGACTCTCGAACACCACAGTTCAAAAGCATCAATTCTTTGTTGCTCAGCTTTCTTTATGGTCCAACTCTCACATCCATACATGACTACTGGAAAAACCATAGCTTTGACTAGATGAATCTGTTAGCAGAGCAATGTCTCTGCTTTTTAATATGCTGTCTAGGTTGGTCATAGCTTTTCTTCCAAGGAGCAAGCATCTTTTAATTTCATGGCTGCAGTGAAAATCTGCAGTGATTTTGGAGCCCAAGAAAATCAAGTCTGTCACTGTTTCCATTGTTTCCTCATCTATTTACCATGAAGTGATGGGACAGTATGCCATGATTTTCATTTTGGTATGTTGAGTTTTAAGCCAACTTTTTCACGCTCTTTTTTCATGTTCATCAAGAGGCTCTTTAGTTCTTCTTCGCTTTCTGCTGTAAGGGTGGTGTCATCTGCATATCTGAGGTTATTGATATTTCTCCCGGCAATCTTGAGTCCAGCTTGTGCTTCATGCAGCCCAGCATTTCTCAATATGCACTCTGCATCTAAGTTAAATAAGCAGGGTGACAATATACAGCCTTGATATACTCCTTTGCCAATTGGAACCAATCTATTGTAGTGTTGGCCAAAACATTCATCTGAGTTTTTCTGTAAGATCTTATGAAAAATCCAAGCGAACTATTTGGCCAATCCAATCTAATCTAACATAACCACAAATATAAATATATATATATAGAGAGAGATTTATTTTAAGGAATTGGCTCACACTATTGTGAAGACAGGTAGGTCTGTAATCGGCAAGGCAGGCCAGTAGGCTGACTGTTCAGGCAGAAGTTGATGGTATAATCTTCCGTCTTGAGTCTGAGACTCAAGAGACTTAATTCTTTCATCCATCAGGAACCTAAGTATTTTCTCTTACAACCTTCAACTGAGTGGATGAAGATTATCCACATTACTGGGGTGGGGACGGTGGTAGTATGCTTCACTCAAAGTCCACTGACTTAAATGTTAATCTTATCTAGAAAATATTGTCACAGAAATATCTAGACTGGTATCTGACCCAACAACGGGATACTACAGCCTAATAAGTTGATACATAAAATTGTTACAAGAACCAACAGTTGAGATGTGTGTGTATGTGTAACACAGAGAGCTCTTTCCTCCCACTGTCATTATAAACTGTAAATATTAAATTATATATGTGTGTATGTATGATTGCCGCTTCCCAGGTGCTGGCATAAGTAGTGAAGAACCCACCTGCCAATTCAGGGGACATAAGAGATGTGAGTTAGATCCCTGGGTCGGGAAGATCCCCTGGAAGAGGGCATGGCAACCCACTCCAGTATTCTTGCCTGGAGAATCCCATGGACAGAGGAGCCTGACAGGCTATAGTCCACAGGGCTGCAAAGAGTCTGACGTGACTCAGCACAAATGCACACATATATTTGCATAGATGTAACTGTCTGTGTATATCATATTGTGAAACAGATTGTTTTTTAACCCCGACCTCAGAACAGAAGACAAGTATTTTAAAAATGGAAGCTGAAAAAAAAAAAAACCCTGGGGAAATATTTTCAGATATGCTCCTTGCTCAGTTTGTCAGAGGCATCATTTTTATAAAGGCCATAGTTAGGCTGTATCTAATCACTAAATATTGGACTGATATAAGGCAGAATTAAGAGAAAAATTAACCAGGTTCAAACATTTCCCCTCTGTGGTATATTCTCCATATCTGTAAAATGAAAACACTAATGCAAAGTTAGGTACTCAGTCTCGCAAAACTCTGAAATAGGGGAGGATGTAGGTACTCATGTGCTTTGAGAAGAGAGAGGCCATAAATATTATAGCTTATTTAAATTCCTTTCATAGTAGACAAACATCCCACAAATTGTTTTCTAATTTATCCTGCCCTAGGGTCAATTTAACTAGTATGCGCCAAATGAGTTCAGGAAGCTTATGACATCATGGAACGCATAGTACAAAAAAAAAAAAAAAGGATGATGATTTTTTCATTTCTATCCTTCTAAATTTCAGCAATAGTTCAGTATGGTTCAGGCTCTATAGCCACAGCAGTCTGATTTATCCAAATAAAAAACAACCCACTCTGCTCACGTATTACTCTCATTTTTCTCCAGTTTGTTTAGTTAACTTTGTGAGTTCATTTACAAAAGAAGAGGGTTGAACTGGATGCCAGTGAAGGTCCCTTTTAGTTTAGATTTCAGAGCTCTTAGTCATCAAAGTGATACACTTTTAAGTGATAAGGAAGAATCTCATGCATACTCCCTGCTCAAAGATGGCTCTATTGAGTTTGGGAGGAGATAGATGTTAAGAAACAAGATCAGTCTACTTAACTCAGAACAGGCTGATTATCCTTTCATTCAGTATTTACATTCTCTTGGCAAGAAACTAATGAGGAGAGGGATGATTGATCCAGCTTGAGTATAACCTGCCTGTTCTCTTCTTAACAGGAATGTTATCAGTGTGCTAACTACCCATCCGTGGATGGCATCACGGACTCGATGGACGCGAGCCTGAGTGAACTCCGGGAGCTGGTGATGGACAGGGAGGCCTGGCGTGCTGCGATTCATGGGATCGCAAAGAGTCGGACACGACTGAGCGACTGAACTGAACTGAACTGAACTACCCGTTTCCCTTTGTTTTCAGAATATAATTGCTTTAACTGTCCTCTTTTGCATTAGCGCCTTCCTAGCACAAGGCCTTCAACTATTCCTTTCCTTGATGTAAACAGTATATATGGCTTGATTTCCACCCTTTCTTTCTTACATGTGATCGCCATATAATTTTTTGCTTTGCTTGTTCTTGCCTTCATGTGGTTTTGAAACTTCATAAAAGAAATGCAGCTTTGTGAAGCCCTTGTGTTTGAGTGTGTGTGTGTGTTGCTCAGTCGTGTTCAACTCTTTGCACACTTAGCAGACACCTTTACAGCACAAGTACCACAGGAAGAAGAGTAATTCTGAATACTATCTGGACACATGGATTTCAGTCTGGGCTTGCCACTCATTGTGAGACTGAGTATAAGATACTTTGTCTCACTGGTTCTCCTATTTCCTTATCCAGGCCAGTTGAGTTCTCTGAGCTCTCAATTCCTTTTGCTCAAAAAGGACTTAATCTTTTACATATCAATCTTGTTACAAACAAGTCTACAGGCCCAAATTGGAGTTGCTTATGCCAAGCTTCAGGTCACCAAACTGAGACTTAATCACACTTTCAGCTCTCCTAGAAATGGAATCTCAAACCAGTAAATCAGGAATCACCTGATAGGTACTAGATAGGTAATCAGCCTGAAAGACCTCAAATGTCCCCTAAAGGAAAGTAACATTACACACTCAATCTACTTCCTTGCCTAGCATAACTCCTTCCTTTCTGACTATAAAAATCTCGCATTTTGTACGGCTAAGAGCTCTTTTCTGTCTGCTACATTGAATGCTGCCTGATTCATGATTTGTTTAATAAAGTCAATAAGATCTTTAAAATTTACTCAGTTGAATTTTAATTTTTAACAGCCTAAATAGAAACATAAATCAAAAGATAATCTAAAGCAACATTCATCTAGACTAAAATTTCTCAGAGAATGGATTTGTAAAGTTCTCCATTTAAATGAACAAAGATATCCTTTGGACTGTGGCAAGAAATACTTTGCTCTGCAAAAGCCAGGGCAAGTTAGGAAACCTCAACCCATGCTAGGCTTTCCTGGGCTTCTCTCCACAATTGAACTTGTATGTTGGAGACTCAGTTTTTTAGGATCAGGTATGGCTTCCAGAGAACAAGGATGGAGAGCTGATTACAAGTGAAAAAATACTTATTTTCTCACTCTGGTTAATAAATTTAATGTTTATTTTGGGGCACGAAGAAATCTTATGAGAAACTATTCAAAATATTTTTAAAAATTCATTAGGCCAAAAGAAAAAATAACTTAAAAATAGAGTTCCCATATGATATAGCAATCCTACTCCTGAGCATATATCCAGAAAAGTCAAAAGTGTAATTTGAAAAGAAACATGCACCCCAATGTTCATGGCAGCACTATCCAAATAGCCAAGATATGGAAATAACTTAAATGTCCACTAGCAGATGAATGTGTGTGTGTGTATATATATGTGTGTATGAATATTACTTTGCTATAAAAAGGGAAATAATGCCATTTGCAGCAATGTGGATGGACCTAGTGCAGGCTAAGTCACTTCTGTCATGTCCAAATCTGTGTGACCCTATGGACTGCTGCCCTCCAGGCTCCATGAAATTCTCCACTGGAGCGGGTTGCTGCATTCTTCTGCAGGGGATCTTCCCAACTCAGAGATCGAACCCATGTCTCTTAACTCTAACCACATTGGCAGGCATGTTCTTTACCCCTAACACCATCTGGATGAACCTAGAGATTATCATATTAAGTGAAATCAGACAAAGACAAATTTCATATGATATCACATATGAGAAATCTAAAAAAATGATACAAATGCGCTTATCTACAAAACAGAAATAGACATAGACTCGCACACATAGAAAAGGAATTTATGGTTCCCAAAGGGGAAATTGAGAAGGAAGGATAAATTACAAATTTGAGATTAACAGATGTAGACTACTGTATAAAAAAAACAAGGACCTAGGAAACTATATTCAATATCTTGTAATAACCTATAGTAGAAAAGAATCTGTAAAAGAATATATATATATATTACAATGTCCAATAGACATTAATAACTTTTTAAATACTTGGCTGTTTGTTTTATGATGGGAAATGATTATTACTCTCAAATCCATATTTGTTTTTCTTAAAAACCATATTATTCATCCATTGTTACATATTATTCGTCATATTGTTACTGAGAATGCACACATGTTGGGCTTGGACTTGGATGCCCAGGGTTAATAATAAATAAGCATCAAATGAAACAGTTAACATAAAAGTATTTTGTAATTTTAGGTTTAAGAAAAATCAATGGTCTGTGGTCCACAGAAGCAGTCACTGAAAGCACTGTATCATAATCCTAATTGTGTGCACGTGCATAAGTCACTCAGTCATGTCTGACTCTTTGTGACCCCATGGACCGTTGCCCACCAGGCTTCTCTGTCCATGGGATTTCCCAGCAAGAATACAGGAGTGGGTTTCCATTTCCTCCTCCAGGGATCTTCCCGACTCAGGGATCGAACCTGCCTCTCTTGCATTGGCAGGTGGAGTCTTTACCTCTGCACCACCTGGGAAGCAAACCCAATTAAGTTTAGTGATGCTATTCAGCATGGGGCTTCCCAGGTGGCACTATTGGTAAAGAACCCACCTGCCAATGCACTAGATAACAAAATGTCTTTTTAAATTTTTATTTTTATACAATTTTTAAAAGTTACTTTCTATTTACAGCTATTACAATATATTGGCTATACTCCGTGTTTTACCATACATCCTTAAGCCTATCTTACACCCGTTGGTTTGTACCTCTCTCCCTCCCACCCCTGTAATGCCACCACTGCAGCTGGTAACCACAAGTTTGTTCTCTATATCTGTAAAGCTGTTTATGTTTCATTTTATTCACTAGTTTGTTGTACTTTTTAGATTCTACATAAAAATGATATCATACTGTATTGTCTTTCTCTTTTTGACTTATTTCACTTAGCATAATGTCCACCAAGTTCATCCACATTGCTGCAAATGGCAAAATTTCATCATTTATGCTGAGTAGTAATCCATTGTAAGTATATATATATATATATATATATAATGTACACATTTCCTTTATCCATTCATATATTGATGGACACATATTTGTTTCCATATCTTGACAATTGTAAATAATGCTTGCTATGAACATTGGGGTGCCAGTATTTTTCAAATTAGTTTTTGTTCTTTTCATATATATATATATATATATATGCAGGGAATTGCTGGGTCATGTGGTAGTGTTTTCCAAAGCAGCCACATCAATTCACCTTCCCACCAACAATGTACATGGGTTCCCTTTTCTCCACATTCTTGCCAACACTTGTTATTTGTGTTTTATTTTTATGATAGCCTTCTGATAAGTGTGAGGTGATATCTCATGTTGGTCTTGACTTGCATTTCCCTGAAGATTAGTGATGCTGAGCAGCTTTTCATGTGTCTGTTGGCCATTTGTATTTCCTCTTTGGAAAAAGTGTCCTTTATTCAATAATTCATTCTTTTTTTCTTAAAACGTATTTAGTTATTCCAGTAATATTTAGAAGGAACTGAGATGTGATGAGTTCTCTTTTAGGGATATGATCTACAATGAATAAGCCAGATAAGGTACCTGTTCTCTTGGGTTTTATGTTCCAGGGAGGAGACAGGATCAATATGCAAATATGCAAACAAAACAACTGACAATTACAGATGGTTGTGAGTACAGCGAAGAATGCCAGCATGGCAGTGAAGGACTAGGGTGAGCCAGCTTTAGGTGGTGTATGTATGGCATGGAAGAAGCTAACCAAATTTACATATGAAATGCACAAAGTAAATTGGATCACATTAAGCTGCCAGGTGAGGTCACCTCTTTCACACATAGTGTCATGCTCAAATTATAGACTGCCACCTGTAAATCTCTTGAAAATTGTTGTTGAAGCCCAGGGCAGGGAAATCAAAAATATGTTTCAATGGCATACTAAATATTTTGAATTAAATTTATCTGAGAAGCAGGTGGTGGGAAAAATAGTACTAAAAAGGAAAAACAAAACAAAACACACATTCTGACCCTCCTTTCTTCCCCTGAAAGTTAGAAATAAATCTCCCATGTAAAACCCTCCCTTCTATACCAGAAGGATAGAAACCATCCTTATAGCAGAGTTAGGGAATTCAAGGAAAAGAATGCTGTAAGAAAATACTATTACTTCTTTATTCATCTGCTTCCTGAAGCACAAGCACCTCTACCCCTGTTTTGTTAAATCTTCACAAATAAATGCTTTTGTCTAAAAATGATATAAAAACAGCTTGTCGTGGTCATTTTAGGGGTCCTACTTCTATGAGAACTGCATGCACATAAATTCAATTTTTTAAAAAATCTGTCAGTCTGTCCTGTGTCAGTTTAATTATAGACCAGCCAGAATAACTCAGTGGGGTAATGCAGACTTTTCCCCTGCTCTGAGGCTTGGTAGGGTCTGCAGGATACTGGCTGGCCCATGCTCACCTACTCCCCTCCCCCACTGCTCCTGGGCCCCCTGACCACGGTCAGCAGACCCTAACAGTTCTTATACCAAGTCAGCTCCCTGACCTCCTGCCAGGTCAGATAGAAGGAAAAAGTGGCAAGAGTCCTTTTTCTCTCTTCTCTCTAAACTTAGATTAACTGGAGAAAATATTTGTGAAATGAAATGCTTGGGTCATAGTGACTCTGGTATTGGGTGAAAAGATCACTCAATTTTTACTGATGCTTTCCTCCCAGAGGCGGTCATTATTTTCCTTTGTTTTTGTGTGTTGTGTCTTTTGTCATAGGAGGAAGAACCATAGAAAAGAACAGCAGATAGAGACCTATTATAAATCTGCTTTATTGACTACACCAAAGCCTTTTACTGTGTGGATCACAACAAACTGTGGAAAATTCTTCAAGAGATGGGAATACCAGACCACCAGACCTGCCTCCTGAGAAATCTGTATGCAGGTCAAGAAGCAACAGTTAGAACTGGACATGGAACAACAGACTGGTTCCAAATAGGAAAAGGAGTACATCAAGGCTGTATAATGTCACCCAGGTTATTTAACTTATATGCAGAGTACATCATGGGAAATGCTGGGCTGGGTGAAGCACAAGCTGAAATTAAGATTGCTGGGAGAAATATCAATAACCTCAGATATGCAAATAATGCCATCCTTATGGCAGAAAGCAAAAAAGAACTAAAGAGCCTCTTGATGAAAGTGAAAGAGGAGAGTGAAAAAGTTGGCTTAAAGCTCAACATTCATAAAAATAAGATCATGGCATCCAGTCTCATCACTTCATGGCAAATAGGTGGGGAAAAAATGGAAAGAGTGAGAGACTTTATTTTTTGGGGCTCCACAATCACTGCAGATGGTGACTGCAGCCATGAAATTAAAAGATACTTGCTTCTTAGGAAAAAAAGCTATGACCAACCTAGACAGCATATTAAAAAGCAGAGATGTTATTCTGCAAACAAAGGTCTGTGTAGGCAAAGCTACGGTTTTTCCAATAGTTATTGATTGATGTGAGAGTTGGATTATAAAGAAAGCTGAGCACTGAAGAACTGATGCCTTTGAACTCTGGTGTTGGAGAAGACTCTTGAGAATCCCTTGGACAGCCAGGAGATCCAACCAGTCAATTCTAAAGGAAATCAGTCCTGAATATTCATTGGAAGGACTGATGCTGAAGCTGAAGCTCTAATACTTTGGTCATGTGATGCAAAGAACTGACTCATTGAAAAAAACCCTGATGCTGGAGAAGATTAAAAGCTAGAGGAGAAGGGGACAACAGAGGTTGAGATGGTTGGATGGCATCACCAACTCAATGAATATGAGTTTGAGTAGGCTCTGGGAGTTCATGATGGACAGGGAAGCCTGGCGTTCTGCGGTCCACGGGGTCACAAAGAGTCAGACAGGACTGAGTGGCTGAGCTGATCTAATCAATCTGCTATTTGAGCTGGCCCCACAGACAGGTGAGTTCATGCCTCATCAGAGTAAGGCTTGTTTAAACAAGGCTTGTGGGTGTTTCATGTAAAAACTGGTTGGGGTTTTTCCTTCTTGTTCTATATCCTTAGAACTTAGCCTTGTGACAGTGAGAATATGCTCTCTGGTCTCTGCCATCTAAAAGGTGCACTTACTGGGATGCAACTGGTGACCAGTTGAGTAAAATGGGATTCCAAGCAAGAAGTCAAACAGAAGTCTCCTTGTCCAGCCACTCCAGTTCTTAAGGAATTTTGTCATAAGGGTTCCTAGTCCATAAGTTGCATTTGTAAGACTGAGTAATCTTTCTGATTTATTTATTAGTGCTAGAAAAGTGTGTTTCCAGTAGCCTGTTCAGTGTCACAGATTAGTGGGCCTATAACTAGAGGTGTCACACATTCTCATGGGAAATGGGAGACACCATTTTCATGACACCATTCTTAGAACCTGTAGCAGCACAGAGTTTTACTCTTTTAGGCTAGCTCTGGAAGTGAAATTTCTGGACCTCATGAGGCTACCTAGTCTCTTGTGAGATGCCTCTTGTATTTTTGATTAAGCCATAAGAAAAGGTTTATTGTCTCAGCCCCTATTTGAGAATAATACAAGCTCTTACTTGTCAATAACCAGATGATGGGTCTTTAAAGTTGCATGTGGCGTGCTAGGTCACTTCAGTCATGTACGACTCTTTGTGACCCCATGGACTTTAGCCTGTCAGGCTCCTCTGTCCATGGGATTCTCCAGGCAAGATAACTGAGCGGGTTGCCATTTCCTTCTCCAGGGGATCTTCCTGACCCAGGGATTGAACCCAGTCCTCATGTATTACCGGCAGATTCATTACTATCTCAGCCTCCAGAGAAGCCCCCTATAAAATTGTCTACTTTCCAAAAAAAAATTCTTCTGAAAGTCCTCATCATAAACAGCTGTCATAGGTACTTTGGGGAGGGGCTAATTGAAAGGAGAAGACACATACACCTCATATCTATAACTATATCTGATGGTTAAACTTAGAGAATTCCTTATTAATATGAAAGAACAGAAATTAGGCTAAAACCAAAGATCCATTGTAAATGTCCCTTCTTAAAGGAAAAATAAAAAAAAAGTTATCTACGTCCTCAGCAACTCCCCAGACCCTCCCACAAGGAGACAAGAAATAAACCCTCGGGAAACCCATATTCAAGGGCTAACAGAAACAACCGTCTTTGTCTTGAAAATCTCTAAAAACCAGAAGTACAACCCTAAAAATAAGACAAAGCCCACCTATCTCTACCAAATCCCAAACTCAACTAATTCCTCTCAAATGATTATAGATATTACAAAAGCTTAGGATACTGGAGCAAAATTGTCCTGTTCTTGAGGGGAAATAAAGAAATCTTTGAAAACAGACTTTATGTATGGTTAGGTCTAAGACTGGAATAAATTTAATTAAGTGAGCTTTAATATACAAAGTTAGCTGGTGGAAAATTAATATGCACTTTATATCTCTGTTAACAAAGCAAAGGTTTCTTTGATTATTGATCTGCTCTTAATGAGAAATTGTAAACAAAGATTTTCTTTACCTTTAATTTGTCTAGAAAAACAAAGATTCAATATTTTGTCTTTAATATGTCTTTGATAACTTAGGGATAAAAAAAAAACTTAGCCTTTTCAATATAAAAGAGTTTTACAACTATTTACATTTCTTTATTTTCCCATAAAGCCTTTGTCACTTTGATTAAATAGATAACATTATTTAACAGTGACATGATTCTATTTGATTGTTTTTTTAATAAAGTTATTTATTTTAATTGGAGGTTAATTACTTTACATTATTATATTGGTTTTGCCATACATCAGCATGAATCCGCCACGGGTGTACACGTGTTCCCCATCCTGAACCCGCCTCCCTCCTCCCTCCCGGTACCATCCCTCTGGGTCGTCCCAGTGCACCAGCCCCAGGCATCCAGTATCATGCATTGAACCTGGGCTGGCGACTCGTTTCATATATGATATTATACATGTTTCAATGCCATTCTCCCAAATCATCCCCCCCTCTCCCCCTCCCACAGAGTCCAAAAGACTGTTCTATACATCTGTGTCTCTTTTGCTGTCTCGCATACAGGGTTATTGTTATCATCTTTCTAAATTCCATATATATGTGTTAGTATACTGTATTGATGTTTTTCTTTCTGGCTTACTTCACTCTGTATAATAGGTTCCAGTTTCATCCACCTCATTAGAACTGATTCAAATGTATTCTTTTTAATGGCTGAGTAATGCTCCATTATCTATTTGATTGTTTTAAAAGATTTCTGATATCCTTGATAAACTTCCCCCAAATCAAATTCTAAATGAAGTCTTATTGACCTAAAGATAACTTTGGGCTTTTCCAAAGGGCTCCTGGAACACCTCCAAAGATCTGTTTTCTTTCCTTATGAAAGAGAGATTAAATGAATTAGGCTTATTTGGTATGTTAAATTATATGGGAAGTATTATTAAATAAATGATGGTAAAATTCTTAGATTATATTGTATAAGTAAGTAAATGTTATTAATATAAATATTATAAAGATCATATCAAACTTTTGAAATTTGGGTATATCCAAATATAATGTTATCAGTCACAGTTACAGTTATTATCTTAAGATATTGTATGTTTCAGTGATAACCAAATATCCTTGTCATTTGTATTGCAGTGAAACAGATATTTAATGATGGACATTTTAAAATCATTTATCATTCACAGTTATTTTTTTTAATGTACTTTTTTATTGAAGGGTAATTGCTTTACAGAATTTGTTTCTGTCAAACCTCAACATGAATCAGCTATAGGTATACATATGTCCCCTCCCTTTTGAAACTCCCTCCCATCTCCCTCCCCATCCCACCCCTCTAGGTTGATACAGAGCCCCTGTTTGAGTCTCCTGAGCCATACAGCAAATTCCCATTAGCCATCTATTTTGCATATGGTAATGTAAGTTTCCATGTTACTCTTTCCATACACCTCTCCCTCTCCTCCCCTCTCCCCATGTCCATAAGTCTATTCTCTACGCCTGTTAGATGCTTTTACAAAAGCTTCTTACAAATGTGTTTTATCTTCAGTGATATTCATGGAAATATGCCTGCAAGTGGGCTAAGCAGCTTCAGTCATGTCTGACTCTTTGCAGCTCTATGGACAGTAGCTGCCACGCTCCTCTGTCCATGAAATTCTCCAGGCAAGAATACCAGAGTGGTTTGCCATGCCCTCCTCCAGGGGACCCTCCTGACTCCCGTGATCAAACCTGAGTCTCCTACATGCCCTGCATTGGCAGGTGGTTCCTTACCACTAGCATCACCTGGTAAGCCCCTCATGGAATCAATAAAACCACGTGGACAAACAGTTTTACGGGGTTCCCAGCAGCCTAACCATGTGAGTAAGGAAGGTCCCTTCCCCAAAACGCAAGGAACATCAGAACATTTGAGGGACTTCAAGAATTCACACAAAACTATTTGTTAGACCAGCCAAAAGAATTCAAGAGGGGTAGAGGGAAATTTCTTCACTCCAACAGTGCTGTTCAGTTGCTCAGTCATACCTGACTCTTTGTGACCCATAGACTGCAACATGCCAGGCTTCCCTGTCCTTCACTGTCATACATTACGTAATATATGTTGATTCATTATTTTCTATTGTAAGGAAGAAAACCTGAAGTTCATCATTTTCTTGCAGGATTTTTATGAAAAAAAAAAAAGTTGAGAGATTGAGGGAAAAGGCAAGTATATAGTTTTCTTAATTGGGAAGAACACAGGTTTGTGATATTAGAGATCTGGTTTGAGGCCTGCTTCTTTCCTAACTGTGATCTTGGGAAACCTTATTTTCTGCATCTGTACAACACAAGTATATGAAAAGGTGACCTCTATTATTTCTTGCTCCTACTGGATATATGAGGCTGAATATAAACAAATACTTGTTCGGTTTAAATTGTTTTTCCTTGAAGGCAGTTAATCCTATATTTAAAAAGCAATTAAGTCAAAAGCAAAGACAGGATTAAAGTGAACTCAAGGACCATAAGGAAATATACCCTTGGTAAAACAGATATAAAGCTTTCTTTAAAATTGTTTATGACTGAGTTGCCTAATCTAGGGAGAAAACCAAGGGGACTCTCATGTCAAATACATGTGATTAAAATCCTACAATCACTAATTAGCTGTGTAACATTATGCAGGTTTTTCTCTTTTTAAAATCTACTTTAAGCATCATTTTTCTCATCTGTGAAATAGATACTAGGAATAAATGTAAAATTTTCAATATACCCAGCCAAAGAAGGCATCCAGTAAATGCTAAGTTCCGGTACCTCACGTAGCAGCAACTGAAACTGCGTTTTTCCCCTAGCACCCTTCAGTGAGGATAGTAGAGGGATCTCTCTTATATTACTCTAAACCTAGAAATAGCTACAATTGGACCCCAAGGACAATTTTGATAAATGCCTTCAAGAGGATACCTAGTAGACTCCTCTAAATTTCAGTTGGACTTAAGTAACAAATGTTTCAAAGGGATTAGTTTTTTTTTTTTTTACTTTTTTTTTTAAAATTTTTACTTTATTTTGCTTTACAATACTGTATTGGCTTTGCCATACATTGACATGAATCAGCCACGGGTGTACATGATTAGTTTTTAAATAACCCATATAATACCGATTCATTTTACTCTTGTTTTCAAGAAAATACCTGGTATGATAAATGAGCAGAAATGTTATGCATACATTTTTCATACACTTGTGTCTTTTATGTTCCTTTATTTGGTGTATTTTTGCTTACTTCATCTTTTTTCTGTTTTACCTATTTTGAAAAGCTAAGGTATTAGATGAGCCCTAAATAGAGACAAAATATGAGGTCTTTAAAATCAGATATTTGAAAGAGACAGCTAAGTGGCTATCTGAATGACTTGCGAACATTAACCTCTTCGCCTTACTTACTACCTTGTAGTGGTGGTGCTTTAGTCATTAATTCGTGTCCAGCTCTTGCGACCCCGTGAACTGCAGCCCGCCAGGCTCCTCTGTCCATGGGATTCCCCAGGCAAGAAACCGGGGCAGGCTGCATTTCCCACTACCTTGTAGGAATGCAGTAAAAATATAATGAAATAATGTACATGAAAGTATTTATGCATTTGTTATACCAAACAAATGACTAATTACTACTACGAAAACAATGGCATCAGCTCCGTCACGTGTACTACTGAACACTTGGTTTGTTGGAAAAGTAAATTTTACTTGGTCACTTAATGATAATTATATAGAATTTTAACTCAAGAATAGTATTCTGTGGCTGAAAAATCTGTTTTCTATAAACACCAGACAGAGTAGATCCAGGAGTTTTCACATGGATTAAGCACAACAACAAAAAAAGGATATCTACTACCCAAGCTAAATAAAGAATCTTAGGCCAGTAGTACAGCCAAAACAACAGATAGCATTTTAGTACTTCTAAATTCAGCAGCAGCAGATTAATTTTCTATTACAGTAAGAGGCAAGTTTAATCCCTTAAAACAAATTCTAATGAGTTTTCAGAGAGGGTGTAAGATGTTGAAGGAGACCATTTCTTCTACCTATGAATGAAAAATACTCTCTGCTGTATCAGTAAACAAGGCATGAAGCAGCCATCAAGCCACTGCATCCACCCCCTATCCCGTGGTGAGCCCCAAAGGAATGCAGGATGGGGACAAAATGGGCTGTCCACTGCCAAGCCCTTGACAACTGCAGCTCCCGTGCAAGGGTGAGGGAACTCAGGATGCAAAAGAAAAGGATGCAGGCCCTAGATAGCTAAGGTGAATATCAAAAGAGTGATTTCAATGACTCTTATATATTACAATACACAGAAGAGTGCTACATTCATTAACTCGAGATGTCTGATTTTCTTTAATTAACAATAATCTTTTGAAGTTTAGACAACCCTCTCTTTGTGGTAAAAACTCCTATATATCCTGACCCCTGCCTTACCTCTTCAGAGTAGTCACTCAGAGTTATCTGAGAATCTGTCTCCCCAACATTAAGTCCTAAAAAATCCATAGAATATAATCCTCCTCTTCTAGATTGTATATATGTTTTTAGCTGACATAACCTATCAGAAAAAAAAAAAAAAGGAACAGTAAGCTAAAAATAATGAAATAAAGTAAATTAAATTTCTAAAATCCCACCAGAATAGCTGAGGGAACAAAAAGCCCAAGTAAACTAAATTTCATAAAGAGACAAAATCTAGGTAAGAAAGATCCACATCTGGTTTCATTCCTAATAAGATGGCAGAAAAGAGTAAATGTACCATAAGTGGGGATAAAGAGAAAAAGATAACATTTAAATAAATAAATAAATAAATAAAACCAAAAAAAACCTTTCAATGTCTCTGTTGGGTTGGCATGATGTCTTACAATTCAAGAGTCAAATTCACAGAAAAAGTCTCTGTTCACCTGAACTTCTTTCCCCCTGGATCCTTGGGTGTCTATGCTGCTGCTGCTGCTAAGTCACTTCAGTCGTGTCCGACTCTGTGCGACCCCAAGATGGCAGCCCACCAGGCTCCCCAGTCCCTGGGATTCTCCAGGCAAGACTACTGGAGTGGGTTGCCATTTCCTTCTCCAATGCATGAAAGTGAAAAGTGAAAGTGAAGTCGCTCAGTCATGTCCGACTCTTCGCAACCCCATGGACAGCAGCCTACCAGGCTCCTCTGTCCATGGGATTTTCCAGGCAAGAGTATGGGAGTGGGGTGCCATCACCTTCTATACAACCCCAGAATACCCATGGCTGAGCACAGGTAAATCCTTTCCATTTGGGTCAGCTCTTCATGTGCCCAAAGCAGTGAACTGCATCTGGAATTAGGGCATGAAAGCTGGGAAAGAATCTCGGAGAACTTTAGGCATTATTTCATTCTTGGCATCATGTCATGGAAGATGGGGGACAATGATGGAGGAAGAAGAAAAATCTCCTGTGGTGATGAAATTAGAAAAGGGATGAAGAGGGAAAACAATTCCTCAGAGGCTGAAAACATCTGTGACCATAGTGAAAAATAAATAAAAACAAAGAGAGAGAGAGAGGAAACTCTTCCAAGGTAAGGAAACATGTTAATGGGCTAAAGTAGAGAGTTCCCAAGTCTTGCTGTAAAGGGGCAAGATAATGTGACCCATGATTTAGAAAACAAAATCAACAGAAGCAACCACTGTGAGTGAAGCAAGCAACTATGGTCAAGCAAGAAAATCATACATCAGAAACTCAAGTATTCTGAATAAAAATGGATAAACATAAGGAAGATTGAAATAGCTGTTAACTGATTGAAAAAAGAAACAAATGGAAGAAAAAAGGCAAAAATATCTTTAAAATAAAGAATGACTTAAAAGGAAACCCAGGGAGAGCATATTCTACCAAAAGGGGCATTGATGCTAGGAATGAGAAGAAACCCAAATAAATAAAATCAAAGTAAGAAGTAGGTAAAAATTATAGTTACTGTAACTGATTATAGAAGATAGGCAATGGATAGTCAATATACATATTACATGATTCTTTGAAGAGAAAAAAGCATAATAACATAAACAAAACTAACATTTAGAAACAAAATCTAAGAAACTCCAGAAATTAAAAAAAAAACAAAACACAGACACAATTCATTATTAAAAGAGAAGCTACTGGCCCTAAAATATTAAAAAGAAGATGCTTACCTCATAGTAAGTATTACACAAACTAAAACAGTAGTGAAATGCTATGTCATACCCATCAATTTGGCAAAAATGTATGTTTGACAATATCTCTATTGGAAAGACTAGAAAGAGATATTCTCATATATCTGGTCTGAGTACAAAATGTACACGTATGATGTTTGAAAACTTCCCAATATCTCAAAAAAAATTTGTTCTCTTATTCAATAATCTCATTTCTAGGAATCTGCTAAAGATCCATCTTCAGAAATAAAATAGGCACAAGATTATTCCCTGTAGCATTATTTCTAACGGGAAGACATTTTAAACAACTCCAATGTCCATTCACAGGGGACAGAAAAACAATAGAATATTATAACATCCTAAAAAATTGACACACAAATATGGAAATGAATCAAGGGAGTTTTCTGTATCCTGTTTTGTAGTGATCTCCAAGAAAAAGAGGATTTCCCAGGTGGCACAGCGATAAAAAGAATCTGCCTGCCCTTGCAGGAGACGCAAGAGACCTGGGTTTGATCCCAGGGTGGGGAAGACCCTCTGGATTAGGAAATGGCACCCTACTCCAGCAGCTTGCCTGGGAAATTCCATGGACAGAGGAGCCTGGTGGGCTATAGTCTATGGGTGGCAAAGAGTCAGAAATGGCTGAATGACTGAATGTGTGTGCATACATTCAGTGTGGCAGAGGGGTCAGAGAGTGGCATGCAAATAACAAAATTTACTTACAAGGCCTATTGTTAATTATACTACTGACTATATTAGACTATATTAACAGTCGGGCAATGCCGAAGAAAGCTCAAACTCCATACAATTGTGCTCATTTCACATGCTAGCAAGGTCATGCTCAAAATCCCTCAAGCTAGGCTTCAAATAGTATGTGTATCAAGAACTTCCAGATGTACAAGCTGGGTTTAGAAAAGGCAGAGGATCCAGAGATCTAATTGCCAACATTCACTGAATCTTTGAAAAAGCAAGAGAGTTCCAGAAAAACATCTATTTCTGCTTTATTTACTATGCTATAGCCTTTGACTGTGTGGATCACAATAAACTGTGGAAAATTCTTCAAGAGATGGGAATACCAGACCACCTGACCTGCTTCCTGAGAAACCTGCGTGCAGGTCAAGAATAAACAGAACTGAACATGGAACAATGGACAGGTTCAAAATTAGGAAAGGAGTACGTCAAGGCTGTATATTGTCACCTTGCTTATATAACTTACATGCAGAGTATATCACACAAAATGCCGGGTTGGATGAATCACAAACTGAAATAAGATTTTCTGGAGAAATATCAACAACCTCAGATATATAGATCAGTTCAGTTCAGTTCAGTTCAGTTGCTCAGTTGTGTTTGACTCTTTGCGAACCCATGAATCGCAGCACACCAGACCTCCTGTCCATCACCATCTCCCAGAGTTCACTCAGACTCACGTCCATCGAGTCGCTGATGCCATCCAGCCATCTCATCCTCTGTCATCCCCTTTTCCTCCTGCCCCCAATCCCTCCCAGCATCAGAGTCTTTTCCAATGAGTCAACTTTTCGCATCAGGTGGCCAAAGTACTGGAGTTTCAGCTTTAGCATCATTTCTTCCAAAGAAATCCCAGGGCTGATCTCCTTTAGAATGGACTGGTTAGATCTCCTTGCAGTCCAAGGGACACTCAAGAGTCTTCTTCAACACCACAGTTCATCGATTCTTTGGCACTTAGCTTTCTTCACAGTCCAACTCTCACACCCATACATGACCACTGGAAAAACCATAGCCTTGATTAGACGGACCTTTGTTGGTAAAGTAATGTCTCTGCTTTTGAATATGCTATCTAGGTTGGTCATAACTTTCCTTCCAAGGCGTAAGGGTCTTTTAACTTCATGGGTCTTTTAGCTTTAAGCTAACTTTTTCACTCTCCTCTTTCACTTTCATCAAGAGGCTTTAGATGATACCACCTTAATGACCAAAAGGGAAAAGGAACTAAAGACACTCTTAATGAGGTGAGTGAAGAAAGTGAAAAGGCTGGCTTAAAATTCAACATTCATAAAACTAAGATCATGGTATCCAGTCCCATCATTTCATGGGAAATAGATGGGGGGAAGTGGAAACAGTGACATATTTTATTTTGGGGGGCTCCAAAATCACTGCAGACAGTGACTGCAGTTCTGAAATTAAAAGATGCTTGCTCCTTGGAAGAAAAGCTATGACAAACCTAGACAGGGTATTAAAACGTAGAGACATCACTTTGCCAGTAATAGTCCATATAGTCAAAGCTATGGTTTTTCGGATAGTCATGTATGCATGTGAGAATTCAACCATAAGGAAGGTTGAATCCTGAAGAACTGATGCGTTTGTATTGTGGTGCTGGAGAAGACTCTTGAGAGTCCCTTGGAAAGTAAGGTGATCAAAGTAGTCAATCTTAAAGGAATTCAACCTTAAATATTCATTCAAAGGACTGATGCTAAAGCTGAAGCTCCAATACTTTGGCCACTTGATGTGAAGAGCTGACTCACTGGAAAGGACCCTGATTTTGGGAAAGACTGAGGGCAGGAGATGAAGGGGACAAAAGAGGATGAGATAATTGGATGGCATCACTGACTCAATGGACATGAGTTTGAGCAAACTCGGAGATAGTGAAGGACAGGGAAGCCTGGCATGCTGCAGTTCATGGGTTGGCAAAGAGTAGGAAATGACTTAGTTACTGAACAACAGCATGCAGTTAGAATTAATTTTTAAATCTCACAGTGTAACACAAATAAGCAAATTTTTAAATATTATTGGGCAAAAAAGTTTTTAGTGTCAGAGAAAAGACATATAAATTTGCTAGCATCATTTACTGAAGCAGCCTTGTAAGAATAGCATACTGGAAGACCTGCAGTTCAGATCCTGGCTAATTCCAAGCAGTGAGGATGGAGGGTGAACCTAGGACTTCTAGCTGTGCCTGAAAAATCACATGGGGTTCTAAGAAAAAGATACATAAGCCAACTTAGAGGGTCACTTTCTGGCTAAATTTGACATTGTTTATGCCTAAAGAGAAAAATGACACTTGGTTTTAAAATATTGAAAGAATAAAAAATATGGTAATAATTAAAACAAAAGAGGGAAACACACACACCCCTTTTGTGTGATGGCAATCACTTTTGCCATCAGTGATAGGGATTGTTATACCAATGTGTTAATATGAAAATTAGTAACAAAATGTAATTAAACATTACCCCATTTTTTAAAAAATAAAAAATTGTATGTTCATATTCTACTGTTGTGGCAAATTCTTTCCTCAGAAGAATACTTGCTAATATATGGGATGAATATGATACAAAAATATTATTTTGAAATCCCCCCAAAACCATCCTCCCTGGTGGCTCAGACGGTAAAGAGTCTGCCTGCAATGCAGCAGACCTGGCTGCAATCCCTGGGTTGGAAAGGTCCCCTGGAGAAGGAAATGGCAACCAACTCCAGTATTCTTGCCTGGAAAATACCATGGACAGAGGAGCCTGGCGGTCTGTAGTCCATGGGGTAGGAAAGAATTGGCCATAACTGAGTGACTAACACACACACCTAAAACTCATTCTTCCAGAAAGTGAGGAATGCTAAAACCAGTAGTCTCATGGCACCAAAGAATAATCCTACAGTTTATTTGCTGTTGGAGAAGACTCTTGAGAGTCCCTTGGACTGCAAGGAGATCCAACCAGTCCATTCTGAAGGAGATCAGCCCTGGGATTTCTTTGGAAGGAATGATGCTAAAGCTGAAACTCCAGTACTTTGGCCACCTGATGCGAAGAGTTGACTCATTGGAAAAGACTCTGATGCTGAGAGGGATTGGGGGCAGGAGGAGAAGGGGACGACAGAGGATGAGATGGCTGGATGGCATCACTGACTTGATGGACATGAATCTGAGTGAACTCCGGGAGTTGGTGATGGACAGGGAGGCCTGGCGTGCTGCGATTCATGGGGTCGCAAAGAGTCAGACATGACTGAGCAACTGAACTGAACTGAACTGAAGAGAAAAATAAACGTTCTCAAAGAAACAATCTGCCAACTATATTTTCACAAAGTTGTCAGACTTAGAATCACTAATATTGACACAATCTGACAATATATTCCTCCTGATATGATGAAAAGTACACAGCATTGCTTTTCAAGTTTTTTTGCCAAAGGTAAAATATCAAGCCTTTAGATACAACTTACATTTTACAATATAAAGGAGATGGAAAAAAAGTTAACACATTCTACAAGGAATCAATCTGACAAAGAATATAAAACATCCTATTGGACAACTGGCCTGCTTTCTTCAAAGAGTCAGTAACCAGGGAAAATGAGGAATTGTAGATTAGAAAAGACTAAAAAATACCTAATAAATATTATACATGAACTTAACTTTGTTTAAATCTCTGGTTTTAAAAAATATTCTATTGGATTTTTTTGAGGCAAAGGAGGAAATTTAAGCACTAGCGCTTGCATTAGCTAATATTAGAAAATTATTATCTTTTAATTGAGAGGCTATTCTTGTAAGGAATATTATTTTTAGAAGAAACTTGAAGATTTTATAGTAAACCATCATGAGTTGTGTGGTTTACTTTCCATCTCTCAACTGGTTGAAAAGATTAGATAGATAATAAAGACACATAAAAGGATAAATGAATAGAGTAGTAATTATGAGTAAATATTATTAAATACAGTTACTTTTCAAATGAGATCATTATCACTATTTTTTTTTTTGGTTTATAAAATGTAATTTTATTTTATGTTACTCTGCTGTTACATAGGGCATAACATTTTCACAAGGCTTTTTTGGGTCTACAGTCAATGATTAGCAACATACGATAGTGGTTCAACTCTCTAAATAACAATCACTAGACACACCGAACACCCTCTCACACATGCACAAATCTGCATGGAAAAGTACGAATATTTTAGACTGGACTATGTGCTTTTTCCCCCTTTCTAGTGTATGAAGAAATGACATGTGCTTTAATTTGCCAAAAGCAATGGTTGTATTCTGGCAGCAGCATGCTACTTCTATTACATAGTAAAGTTAATACCAGAACTATAAAGGCAGGAGGTGTAAGTGAGTTTTTATTAGGAAGGGAAGTTGTCAACTTAAACAGCAGCATATAAAGAGTGAGCAGAAAACAAAGATCATGGCATTCGATCCCATCAATTCATGGGAAATAGATGGGGAAACAGTGGAAACAGTGACAGACTTTATTTTTGGGGGGCTCCAAAATCACTGCAGATGGTGACTGCAGCCATGAAATCAGAAGACGCTTACTCCTTGGAAGAAAAGTTATGACCAACCTAGATAGCATATTCAAAAGCAGAGACATTACTTTGCTGACTAAGGTCCGTCTAGTCAAGGCTATGGCTTTTCCCGTGGTCATGTATGGATGTGAGAGTTGGACTGTGAAGAAGGCTGAGCACCGAAAAATTGATGCTTTTGAACTGTGGTGTTGTAGAAGACTCTTGAGAGTCCCTTGGACTGCAAGGAGATCCAACCAGTCCATTCTGAAGGAGATAAACCCTGAGATTTCTTTGGAAGGAATGATGCTGAAGCTGAAACTCCAGTACTTTGGCCACCTCATGTGAAGAGTTGACTCATTGGAAAAGACTCTGATGCTGAGAGGGATTAGGGGCAGGAGGAGAAGGGGATGACAGAGGATGAGATGGCTGGATGGCATCAGTGACTCGATGGACGTGAGTCTGAGTGAACTCCGGGAGATGGTGATGGACAGGAAGGCCTGGAGTGCTGTGATTCATGGGGTCGCAAAGAGTCGGACACGACTGAGCTACTGAACTGAACTGAACTGAAGGAAACTCCCTGTTGTCACAGATATACAAGACCTCCATCACATATGATACAGGAGACATTTAAATCTGTGATCCCCCAGCCCCAAAATGTTGAGTGCTTTTCCATTCAATCTAATACTTCTGGATTCCTACTAAAAAGGAATACATTAACAGAATGGAAAAGTTGCTTGCTGAAAGGAAATCTCTGAAGAAGAGTAAGGGAGGGAATGCAGAAGTTAAGAACCTATGTAGAACACTCTTTAAATTGTAATTAGCTACATTTTCATATCTTCACAGTAATACAAAACAGTCACTTGCAGAACTGGTTCAGATTACTTAAATACCAGATACGTTTTTAGTCGTCTACATAAGTGTTTGGAAGTTACTTATGTTTGTATGAAATGAAGCTATTAATACTTCTCTACAGTAGTAACTGCACACCAGGAAGGCTAAGACAAACACAAATCAAGGGATGGAGTTTTCCCAAAGCTGCAGTGTGAAAAGACTATAAACAGTTGATTCCATAAACATGAATGGGTTTCTTTGCTATAGGAAATCCAAATGGAGTGAGGAATGGAGATGAGTATAAAGGTTTCAAGGGGAAGAAAGATGGCACCCTGTATACACTTCATTTTCTGCCCCTTCTGCCGCATCACATTCTTCTGCACTATCGGATGTCCATAATGTGAAGTTGTCTCTCAGCAGCTGCATGATGAGGGTGCTGTCTTTGTAGGAGTCTTCATTCAGTGTGTCGAGTTCTGCAATAGCTTCCTCAAATAGCCAGACATTGTAGCCAGTGTGCAGGCCAGTTCCTGGTTATTGAGGATCTCATAGTAGAGCACAGAAAAGTTAAGAGCCAGCCCCAGCCGGATGGGGTGTGTGGGTTGCATCTCTTTCTTGCTTATATCGAAAGCCTCTTGGTAAGCTCCTTGGGAATTATCTATCCTTTGCTTCCGATCATCACCACAAGCAACTTCAGCAAGGTACCGGAAGTAATCTCCCTTCATTTTCAGATATAAGACCTTACTCTCTGGATTAGTTGCTGCTGCTGCTACTGCTACTGCTAAGTCGCTTCAGTCGTGTCCGACTCTGTGCGACCCCAGAGACGGCAGACCACCAGGCTCCTCCATCCCTGGGATTCTCCAGGCAAGCACACTGGAGTGGGTTGCCATTTCCTTCTCCAATGCATGAAAGTGAAAAGTGAAGTTGCTCAGTCATGTCCAACCCTCAGCGACCCCATGGACTGCAGCCTTCCAGGCTCCTCCATCCATGGGATTTTCCAGGCAAGAGTACTGGAGTGGGGTGCCATTGCCTTCTCCACTGCTGAATTAGTTGCATTGGCTATTAAATACTTATCCAACAATTCCAGGACCATGGCGCAGATGGACCTCAGCTCGGACTCCACTTTCTCCCAGTAGTCCTTGATCAGCTGCAACTTCTTGTCCGAGGTGTCGGTCTTCTGCTCGATGCTGGAGATGACCCTCCAGGCAGACCGGTGGCCCCTGACCACGTTCTTGTAGGCCACCGACAGCCGGTTGCGCTCCTCGTTGGACAGCTCGGCACCCTGCTCCTTCACGGCCTTTATGAAGGTGGCCATGTCATCGTAGCGCTCGGCCTGCTCGGCCAGCTTGGCCTTCTGGATCAGCTCCGTCTTCTCCATGGAGGCTGGGGGAGCAGACAGCGAGGTCGAGCGCAGACCCGGGGGGGCTTCACGTCTCCGCGGCCGCGGCACGAGTCCCCCACTATCCTTAATATATTAAAATTCTTTGAATGTTTGTACATTTTCATAATAAAAGTTTTATTATGATTACCTCTAATGTAAATATCTCCAGAGGAGAAATTAAATCTTCTTTGAATGATATTCAAATTAGAATGGCTATCTGGTTAGCCTGGCTTTAGTTAGCTGACTAAACAATGTTCATTCTCTCCATCTTTTTGATATTAGAAAGTAGAAATTGTGTCTTACTGGAAACTTCCTTGGCAAATTGGGGAAAACAGTGTGGGTAAGCAAACTTATTTGGTGGAGCACCCCAGAAAGCCCTTTAATTCTTTTTTTTCTTGTTTTGTTTCAATTGGAAGATAAGCTCAATGACGAAAAGAAGGTTTGGCTATACTAGTTCACGAGGAAACTGCCAAGGATTGTGGACTAAAAGACAGAAGATACCCAATCCCCTTGTGTGTATGTGTGAATGTTTTACTTTACACTTAATTTAATGAGAGAAAAATAAAACTTTGGTGTTCATACTACTGTAGCTTTAAGGTTTCTATTATTTTCAGTTTAACCTAAACTTAACAAATACAGTCTTTATCAAAATTTTCCTGCCCAGATTCTGGCTGCACCTCTGTAAAGAACATTTGCATGGCTATCTGTTGTAGCCTGGTTGATGGTCTTTAAATAATATCCATGTTGCCTTATGTGGCAGAAAAAAGACTTTGCAGCTGTACTTAAATTAAGAATCATGAAATGGAGAGACTATCTTGAGGTACTAGGTGAACTTTTAATGAAATCACATGCATTCATAATCCCTCTCACAAAGAGAGAGTCAGAGAGTAAACATAGAAGAGAAGGCAATGTGACCAGGAACACAGACATTGGATCGATGCTCGCAAAGCCAAGGAATCCTTAGAGACACCAGAAGCTGGAAGAAGCAAGAAATGGGTTCTCCTATACAGCCTGTCAAGGGGAGCAGCCTGATCAGAACTTCCATTTCAGTCCAGTGAAACTGATAATGGGCCTTTGGCCTCTAGAATAGTGAGAACATAAATTTCCATTCTTTAAGTCATGTCATTTGTAGTAAATCTGCTACAGCAGCCACCAGAAGCTAATACAATATATCCACATGTAGAAGCAGTTAGTCATTTTCATGCCCTTTTTTTTTTTTTTCTTTTTCACATTTACAGCATCTCAACTGGATTGTATTCTACCATCTGGCTAAATGTTCACATTACTTCTTACATTCAGTTCAGTTCAGACACTCAGTCGTGTCTGACTCTTTGCGACCCCATGAATTGCAGCACGCCAGGCCTCCCTGTCCATCATCAACTCCTGGAGTTCACTCAAACTCATGTCCATCAAGTCGGTGAGGCCATCCAGCCATCTCATCCTCTGTCATCCCTTTCTCCTCCTGCCCCCGATCCCTCCCAGCATCAGGGCCTTTTCCAAAAAGTCAACTCTTTGCATGAGGTGGCCAAAGTATTGGAGTTTCAGCTTTAGCATCATTCCTTTCAAAGAACACCCAGGACTGATCTCCTTTAGAATGGACTGGTTGGATCTCCTTGCAGTCCAAGAGACTCTCAAGAGTCTTGTCCAACACCACAGTTAAAAAGCATCAATTCTTCAGTGCTCAGCTTTCTTCACAGTCCAACTATCACACCCATACATGACCACTGGAAAAACCATAGCCTTGACTAGACGGAACTTTGTTGGCGAAGCAATGTCTCTGCTTTTGAATATGCTATCTAGGTTGGTCATAACTTTCCTTCCAAGGAGTAAGTGTCTTTTAATTTCATGGCTACAGTCACCATCTGCAGTGATTTGGAGCCCAGAAAAATAAAGTCTGAGACTGTTTCCACTGTTTCCCCATCTATTTCCCATGAAGTGATGGGACCAGATGCCATGATCTTTGTTTTCTGAATATTGAGCTTTCAGCCAACTTTTTCACTCTCCACTTTCACTTTCATCAAGAGACTTTTTGGTTCCTCTTCACTTTCTGCCATAAGGGTGGTGTCATCTGCATATCTGAGGTTATTGATATTTCCCCCAACAATCTTGATTCTAGCTTGTGCTTCTTCCAGCCCAGTGTTTCTCATGATATACTCTGTATATAAGTTAAATAAGCAGGGTGACAATATACAGCCTTGACGTACTCCTTTTCCTATTTGGAACCAGTCTGTCGTTCCATGTCCAGTTCTAACTGTTACTTCCTGCCCTGCATATAGGTTTCTCAAGAGGCAGGTCAGGTGCTCTGGTATGCCCATCTCTTCCAGAATTTTCCACAGTTTCTTGTGATCCACACAGTCAAATGCTTTGGCATAGTCAATAAAGCAGAAATAGATGTTTTTCTGGAACTCTCTTGCTTTTTCCATGATCCAGCAGATGTTGGCAATTTGATCTCTGGTTCCTCTGCCTTTTCTAAAACCAGCTTGAACATCTGGAAGTTCATAGCTCACGTATTGCTGAAGCCTGGCTTGGAGAATTTTGAGCATGACTTTACTAGCGTGTGAGATGAGTGCAATTGTGTGGTAATTTGAGCATTCTTTGGCATTGCCTTTCTTGGGGATTGGAATGAAAACTGACCTTTTCCAGTCCTGTGGCCATTGCTGAGTTTTCCAAATTTGCTGGCATATTGAGTGCAGCACTTTCACAGCATCACCTTTCAGGATTTTAAAGACATGTTCTAAGGCAAAATTAAAGAGTTCTATGTTCTCTGGGATTCCCTGGTGGCTCAGCTGGTAAAGAATCCACGTGCAATGCAGGAAACCTGACTTTGATCCCTGGGTTGGGAAGATCCCCTGGAAAAGAGAATAGCTACCCACTCCAGTATTCTGGCCTGGAGAATTCCATGGACTATATAGTATAGTTCATGGGGTCACAAATAGTTGGACAGGACAGAGCGACTTTTATTTACACTGTCTACATTTTCTGATCACAGCAACAACATACAGCCACCGATTGCTTCCTCTGTGTTGGTGCTTGCTTACCTCAAGTAATCTGAACAACTTAATGAGATAAAGATTTCACTAGTTTCCTATTTAAGAATGACAAAATGGTGACTTGCCCATGGCTACCATGGTGGCAGGGTCCATCTCAAGGTCAGAGTTGTCTGACTCCACAGTCTATACTTTTAAGGAACATAACTCACTATCTCTGAAAAGGAGGAATTGATCTTGGACTTGAGCCTACCTCAGGACACTTGATGCATGCATCTGTGTGTTTTCACTTGCTTGGTCATGTCCAACTCTTTGAACCCCATGGGCTGTAGCCTGCCAGGCTCCTCTGTCAATGGAATTTTCCAGGCAAGAATACTGGAGTGGATTGCCATTTCCTACCCCAGGGGATCTTCTCATCCCAGGGATCTAACCCATGTCTCTTGCATCCCCCGCATTGGCAGGTGGATTCTTTACTACTGAGTTACCTGGGAAGCCTTGGCATATATCAGCATCTTCTCTTTCTAATTCATTGGGAAAAGTATGAAATCCGGCTTCCCTCATAGCTCAGTTGGTAGAGTCTGCCTGCAATGCAGGAAACCTGGGATCCATTCCTGGGTTGGAAAGATCCCCTGGAGAAGGAAATGGCAACCCACTCCAATATTCTTGCCCCGAGAATCCCAAGGACAGAAGAGCCTGGCAGGCTACAGTCTATGGGGTCGAAAGAGTCAGACATGACTGAGTGCTAAGCACACACAATGTATGAAATAGACTTCTATTTACAATTTGGAACTGTGAGCTGTCACACTTCCTGGTTATGAACTTTTACCAGGTACTACAGAGTGATCAAATTTCAGCAGGTTTAAGACCTTATTAAACATAAATTTCAGTATTCTATGATAGATAAAGACAACTTTGATACATCATTAACAAAGAGGTTAGGTAGAATTTGGCACCTGAAGAGTCAGGCAGGAAAGAAATTCTAAAAGGTATGCACAATGCCATCTACTATCATGTATGGAATTTTCAAGCTATTGTCAAATAGATCAAAAGCAACCTGATCTGAGATGTGCATTTTCATTACAAAGGAGAAACTAGCAATAAACTAATTAAAAATATGACCAGAATATATCTAATTGAGTAATTAATTTAGAATCCTGTTCATAAAAAATAAGTTATTCAGAGTATTTTTGTTTAATCTAGTTTCAAATTTTTACTGAGCTCTACAAGTTCAAGAATTTATTATAAGGAAAAAAAAAACACAAATTCATCTTGATTCATGGAAAAATGATAGACTTTAATACTATCTGATCTTGAGAAACCTGTATGCAAGTCAGGAAGCAACAGTTAGAACTGGACATGAAACAACAGACTGGTTCCAAATAGGAAAAGGAGTACGTCAAGGCTGTATATTGTTACCCAGCTTATTTAACTTATATGCAGAGTACACCATGAGAAACACTGGGCTGGAAGAAGCACAAGCTGGAATCAAGATTGTTGGGAGAAATATCAATAACCTCAGATATGCTGATGACACCACCCTTATGGCAGAAAGTGAAGAAGAGCTAAAGAGCCTCTTGATGAAAGTGAAAGAGGAGAGTGAAAAAGTTGGCTGAAAGCTCAACATTCAGAAAACTAAGATCATGGCATCTGGTCCCATCACTTCAAGGCAGATAGATGGCAAACAGTGGAAACAGTGTCACTGCAGATGGCGATTGCAACAATGAAATTAAAAGATGCTTACTCCTTGGAAGGAAAGTTAGATAGACCAAACTTGATAGCATATTAAAAAGCAGAGGCATTACTTTGCCAACAAAGGTCCATCTAGTCAAGGCTATGGTTTTTGCAGTGGTCATGTATGGACGTGAGAGTTGGACTGTGAAGAAAGATGAGCACCAAAGAATTGATGCTTTTGAACTGTGGTATTGGAGAAGACTCTTGAGAGTCCCTTGGACTGCAAGGAGATCCAACCAGTCCATCCTAAAGGAGATCAGTCCTGGGTGTTCATTGGAAGGACTAATGTTGAGGCTGAAACTCCGATGCTTTGGCCACCTGATGCAAAGAGCTGACTCATTGGAAAAGACCCTGATGCTGGGAAAGATTGAGGGCAGGAGGAGAAGGAGACAACAGAGAATGAGATAGTTGAATGGCATCATCGACTCGATGCACATGGGCTTGGGTGGACTCCGGGAGTTGGTGGACCAGGGAGGCCTGATGTGTTGCGGTTCATGGGGTCGCAAAGAGTCCGACATGACTGAGCAACTGAACTGAACTATTTATTTACTTATTAATTTTATGATATCATTTTATTAGTGCTTTGCAATTTCTAAACTTTCCTACAAATTTATATAATCTCAAACCCATAATATTGTAAGGTGTGTATATTATTATCAACATCCAAGCTATTGGTGAATAAAGTGAATTTCAAGATTTTAAGTAACTATCCATACTCACATAGCAAATAAATGTTAAATTAGCTTTTGAAATGAAGTCTTTCAGATTTCAAAGGCTACACAGAGTTCTAACTGCATCATCAGGCCAAGGAGCTATAAGAAAATCTCAGTGGTGGGAAAATATATTAGCTAGAAAAGAACAAACAGAATTTGCATGTGTCTAAGCACTTGGCAAATGTAACTTCAATTCTTCTGGCTTAACTCGAGTTATTTAAAGTCACAAGGGAAAAAAAAAAAAAAGGATAGAAAAATATCTGCATTGACCTTCCTGGCACATTGTCCTTGAAACTCTGTAACTTGTACAGCAGAACCCATTAAATCCCTCTAGGCCTTTGACCCCTACTCAGATAAGAGACCAGGCATTCTCATGGGAGAAATACAAGAGGCTGTTGTCAGCAATTTATTTACAAAGTAACAGTGAATCAACTTTGCCAACAGACTATGGTATTCTAGTTCTTCAATAATGGGTTCTTTTTTATTCAACAGTAATTTGGATGTTTAGTATTTCATTTCTCCCAGAACTGAAACTTTTACCCTTGGCCCTATGACACCCCCCCAGTAAAAGAATCTTTTCTTTCTGCTGCTGGATCTCATGAATGTTGGCTGCTTGTTTGAGTTTTTGAATAACTGAATCCTAAATGAATTTCTCTGATTTATACCTTGGAGTTCTATACTTTGGATTCATTTTTGGACTTCTTGCTTCCTGTCCTTCCTACTTTCTGTGTCTTAAATCCTTCCTTAGAGAATGCTCTCTACCACCATCCTTTGACCTGCCTGTCCAGGAGTTCATCTTTGTCTCACCAAATTTCCACGGCTGCCTAACTCATATTTTCAGCTTTCTCTGGTTTGAATTCTTTACCACTAAGCTACCAGGGAAAGCGATGACAAATCTAGACAGCATGTTGAAAAACAGAGACATTACTCTGCTGACAAAGGTTTGTATAGTCAGGGCTATGGTCTTCCCAGTGGTCATGTTGGTTATGAGAGCTGGACCATAAAGAAGGCTTTATGCCAAAGAATTGATGCCTTCAAACTGTGCTGCTGGGAAAGCCCTTTGGACAGCAAGGAGATCAAACCAGTCAATCTTAAGGGAGATCAGCCATGAATAGTCACTGAAAGGACTGATACTGAAGCTGAAGCTGGAGGATTTTGCTGAAGCTGCAGGATTTTAGTCATCTGATGCACACAGACAACTCATTGGAAAAGTCCCTGATACTGCGAAAGATTGAGAGTGGAAGGAAAAGAGGGCCTCGGAGGATAAGATGGCTGGATGGCATTACCAATGCAAAGAACATGAACTCGAGTGAACTCTGGGAGATGGTGAGGGACAGGGAGGCCTGGTGTGCTGCAGTCCTTGGGGTCGCAAAGAGTCAGATGCGACTCGGCGACTGGACAACAACAGCTGGTGTGAATGCTGTGATGGCTGTCCCGTGGTATTATGAAGGTTTCTCCTTGATTTTTTTTTTTTTTTTTTAATAGAGTATGATGCCTGGGAAATCCCATGGATGGAGGAGCCTGGTAGGCTGCAGTCCATGGAGTCTCGAAGAGTTGGACAGGACTGAGCAACTTCACTTTCACTTTTCACTTTCATGCACTGGAGAAGGAAATGGCAACCCACTCCAGTGTTCTTGCCTGGAGAATCCCAGGGATGGGAGCCTTGTGGGCCGCCGTCTATGGGGTCGCACAGAGTCGAACACGACTGACGTGACTTAGCAGCAGCAGCAGCAGGGCTTGTGAAGTTTTCTTTATTATTAAAAAAAAAAAAAAAGGAACATGATAGATGATAGTATCATACGATTGGGGCTCGGAAAGGGTTAGGTAAATCCATTTAATCACTACGTAATTGAGGAAGCCACCTGGAAATAAATGATTCCTTTCTTTCCTGTTGGGTTTATGCACCACATTGATAGTCACCAGGTCCTATCTATTTTTTGCCTTAATTTCTGTTGAGGTTGGCTTCATTGAGCCCATCATACTGCACTACTTTAGCTCAAGCCTTTGTAATTTCCCCCCTTTGTCACACGGAGACTTGTAACGGGTCTTCTTGCCGTAAGTTTTACTCCATTTAAATTTCATTCTCATCACTTCTTCTGTGATCTCCCCTGATTTTACAGGTCATTCTCTAGCTAGAATATTCTTTCCTTTTCTACTAAGAATTCCTACTCATTTTTCAAAACTCAGTTTAGCTACTACCACTTCTGGGAATCTTTAGACAACCTACTTTACTATTTTCTTTCTCTGCCCCACACATACTCACCAACTCTCTGGGTCAGGAGGCTCTCTTTGTATTATCCTGAATAATCCCCCCAAATATCTTATCATTTATCATTCCAGGTTTTCATTGTTTATAGATGAATTTATCCTCGAGTGTTTGAACTTATTATTTTTGTAAATCTATGGTTGCTAGTACTAAACTTTGAACATATTAATCACCCCCAAAACATTTGTTATGCAAAAATGGAAGTTACCACTGTAACTCTCAGAAACAATTGAGAACTCACAATAAGGGGGACTCTGCTTTATTCTTCAGTAACTTGTACTTTTTTATATCATTTCTTTTTTCAGTTCCAGCTCTGAGTCTAATATGTCAGCTTTCATTTACTGCTTGACTACCATAAGGCAAAGAAGTAGGATAATTTTGTTGACTAGAGTGTATGATTTCTGCTCTGATAAGTGAACTGGTCATCCATTCATTCACTTTTTCATTTAATACAAATTTATTAAGTACCCACTATGTGTCTGGACCTCTATTAAGGAGACCTGGGTACCAAAAAATAGGCCTTCAAGCTCATAATATAATAGAAATATACTGTTGTAAATGCCTACTCTTCCCCTCTGTCTTATGGAAAAGGAGTTCCTCTATATATACAAATATATAAAAATATATACATATATTCATGCAAAGATATGAGTATATAAATAAATTACATGTGTAAGTAAAAATAAAACCTAGTAGTTTCAACATCAAATATTCAATCCCAGAATTTGGATCTGACTCACCAAATTCTGGATTTTTCTTTCCCTTTCTGCTCATCAGCAATACTTGGCCAAGCTCACACTGATGTTGTTATTATTAGATAAAACACTCATCTGCCTTTTCACCACTCGTACATCCAAAGACATCACCTTGCATTAGTGGACATTGGCTATGATACAATGTCAGGCTGGGTTTCTCTAATGAAATTTTGGAAGCCTTTGGGATAACCTATCACTTGACCTTGTAGTGGATGCATGTATGTTACCCCCTCTCTGTTTTGAAAATCCCTATCCATAATGACTTGTCAGATTGCTAAAGGAAGAAAAGTTTAAAGAGAAAAAAAACCTTAAGTTTGTTTTTTTTTTTTTTTTCTAATACTCCTATTCTCAACCCTAAATTAAGCCCTGAGGCTGAGGCTTGAATTGCACTGCAGCTGCTGACCACAACACCTGGGGAAAATATTTCTCTTTTTCCACTGGTGAAGATACCAAAGGGAGTAAAACTAATTTTACATCTGAAAAACTTCTCCACATTTGCCATATAACTTATCCTGTCACGAGCATACTTCATCATATTCACAGTCCCATCCACAATGAAAGGGAGATTATACCAGGAAAGGACACCAGAGGGCAGGGATCTTGGGAACTATCTTAGAATCCTGCCTACCATATCATATTACTCCCTCATTGTGTGTTAGTCGCTCAGTGGTGTCTCTTTTTGACCCCATGGACTGTAGCTTGTCAGGCTCCCCTGTCCATGGAACTCTCCAGGCAAGCATACTGGAGTGGGTTGCCATTCCCTTCTCCAGGGGATCTTCCCCACCCAGGGATTGAATCCGGGTCTCCTGCATTATGGGCTGATTCTTTACTACCTTAGCCACCAGGGAAGCCCTTAATATACCCTCAGTTTTAATAATTCAGCTCTTCCCTGGTGGCTCAGACGGTAAAGCGTCTGCCTACAATGCGGGAGACCTGGGTTCGATCCCTGGGTCGGGAAGATTCCCCTGGAGAAGGTAATGGCAACCCACTCCAGTACTCTTGCCTGGAGAATCCCGTGGATGGAGGAGCCTGGTAGGCTACAGTCCATGGGGTCGCAAAGAGTCGGACACGACTGAGCGACTTCACTTTAATAATTCAGATGGGTTTGTTCAATGCTACTGAAAGCAAATTTATGTTTTAGATTAACACAACTCATTAAGCTCAGAAACTATAGTGTCTTGCATATGCACTTGATTTTTCTAGAGACTTTCTTTAAAGAGTTGGCACCAGAGAATTCAGATAAAAACTTTAAAAAGAGATTACAAAGCAGCTTACACACATAATTGAAAGTGTTTACAAAACAAGCAAGACTGTTGTTTGTTTATTTGAAAAATCTGTTGCTTTGAATTGTATTTCATTTACACATGTATGGCTCTACAACTATGTCAGAGCTTTTTATTATTTCAAATATACTTCCAGAACATTTACATTTATGATTGGTTAATGGTTAATCATTTAAAGTAGATTTTTCAGATACACAAATTATGAACTGAGTGACTTCTGGTGTGTGTGTGTGTGTGTGATGATTGATGCATTTTATTTACCTTGCATTTTATTTTTAAGAAGTTTGGAGAAACAGTAATACTGTTACTAGTTTTAAGCCTCTAGATTTGGTTATATATTATTCACAACTGTATCTGTGTAATTTAAAGATATCCAAGCCAATAAAGTATTTCACTTAAGCTAGCTTGGATTCCGTTCCTGATATATAAAACCAGAAAAATCTCAACCAGTACAACATTTACACCAAGTATTGGTTACTAGAATACAAAACTGTAATGAAATAGGAAAAAGGAATATGAAAGGAAAACTGGGATGATTAAAACAAGTGATGATTTGCTCATGAAAATGACTGGGAGTTTTTCAGATTACATGGATTAAGGTCAAGAAGCAAGCACAGTGTGACTAACGTGGACTTGTTTTTATTCAAGTTGTTCAGACAAGTTCTACAATGCTGGAATATAAAGAAATTCTTGGAAGCTTTACTATGAAATATTAAAACAAAAGAACTATATCACAAAGTAATGAATTACACAAATACTTTATAACATGTTCCACAATGAAAACATGAATAAATTCTGAGTGTAAGCAATACCGACAAGTTATTTTGTCTACTTCAGTGGAAAATTGTGTGCAAAATTGCTTCAGTTGTGTCTGACTCTTTGTGACTCTATGGACCATAGCCTGCCAGACTCCTCTGTCCTTGGGATTCTCTAGGCAAGAATACTAGAGTGTGTTGCCATGCCCTCCTCCAGTGGGTCTTCCCAACCCAGGGATTAAACCCACCTCTCTTAAGTCCCTGTTTTGGCAGACGTGTTCTTTACCACTAGCACCACTTGGGAAGCCCCGTATTACCAATTAGAAAAACCAAAAAATTCTGGGTGCTGACTCTCTTTTCCTAGCCTCCCCGAATCTACTCTTTGTCCTTCTGCATCATATTCTAAATCTTGGGAGGCTAGCCTTGAATTTTCCTTTTCTTGGTTGCTTGCTTTCTGGCTTCTTTTTGGGTTTAGACAGTGAAAGTTCCTTGATGGGTTTTCAGAGGTGATAGGATGACATGAGGGAATTAACTTTCTCCACGCTGTGGCTGGGCTGTGTTTATCAAATGAAGAGCAGCACTCCTTCCAGCAGGCCTACTCCATTCAGCTGCTTCTCCTCTAACAATTTTCTCTATTTTTCTGTACAGACCTAGGGATGATAAGGACTTCTCAATATTGGGCTTTCTGGAAACTTCTTAATTTCTCTAAAACTTGCCTAAGTCACTTGGATGGAGCGTGCCATCTGTTTTCTCACAGTAATCAAGTTATTTTTATTTGTTTTTTATAATACATCCTGTGATTTTCAAATATTCTATGAAGCACATGCCTTGCTTTTAAAAATCAGAAGATAACAAATAATGTCTTGAAATATATTTTCTTAAAAAAAGGTCTGGTAAATATTTCTAGAAACTTGCAACTCAAGATAGAGAGTAGTGATTTTGTTTGAGGAAAAGGAATGAATGTATATTGACATTTTTATACTGGGTATCACATTAGGGGATTTCTAGAAATTATCTCATTATACAAATGTAGATTTCTGTGATTGTACTTTACATATAAAGTCATTGAGACATTGGTCACATATCTAGCAAACAGAAGCAGCTTGAATTGCTGCTGATATATATAATCAGTTGGTATATAACATGCATTGATAAAGAGGATGATAAAATTACTAAATATGAAGCATATATATATATATGAGTCAGACACGACTGAGCGACTGAACTGAACTGAACTGAACTGATAGTTGCTCTTCTGGGAAAGTAAGCACTCTTCTTTCCACTTTTAAAGTAGTAAAGAGTTGCTGAGCAAGTACTATGCGTCTTGTTACTGGAGACCCCACTGTATAGCAAACCACTGTCAAAAGTAATTTAATGTTGTAAATGAGTTCAAGGAATTTGCATTCAGACTCTGTGTTTGAATCCCAATTCTGTTGCTTGACTGTTATTTTAAACCTTGCTAATCTTCAATTTTTTACCTGTAAATTATAAAAAGGATAGTTTCTCTCACATAGGCAGTCTGAAATGATTAAAAATATACATACTAAACAGCACAAGGCCTCAGAGAGAATGAAATAATATTATTACTTTAATAAATGAAATGGACAATTATTAATAATAGTGCTTTCTAATCCTGAAATTCCTGCTTATTGTACGCCATAGAATATTTGAATAAATTATGCACATTTATATCAAAGTGTAATGGAAGTTTCAAAGTTCAGGTTAAATATGCTTCTATAAATATCAATATTTAAAAACTCAAATAGCATTTTTTTGTGTGCATAAAGCAAGCAAGATCATAATGTATAGAAAATAAACACAGTGATGAAAGTTTGTTTCACCATGACCAAATATCTTGCCTGGATCCCCACATCTCTGAAAAATGCCATAGAGGTCACTGAGTGATGTACCATGCCCAGACAAATATATTTTGAATAATTAATATGCCTAGTGTCTCAGGAATGACACATAATTCACTAAATCAAATCATGGAGGGTTAAAAGAAATTGTCCTGAGTTTAGATATTATATTTAAATTCTTTCCCTAAGATAATCCTCAAGACTTAGAATGATGCTTTCAAAACATGTCTGGGAAGAAGAGGATGACCAGGAAAATCCTGACAGATCACTTAACAATGTCAGAATAGAGAACTACACGGAGTCAGGAAGCTTCCACCTGTTATTTTTCAACTATTCTTACTAGCTGTGTGCTTCATTTAATAAACTGGATAAAATAATCTTTCAGATTCTATGTTGGAATGGGATTTAATTTTCACTAAGGGTGACTGCATTTCATCGGAAAATAAAGAACATGAGACATAATTTGCTTTAAAGCTCCCAAGAAATACATCATAAATAACTATTAACAAGGATGAAGAAAAGGAGGAAATATCTCCACTAGGAAATATCTCCTAGACCTACATGATTTGTTTTATATTTAGTCATTCATTCCAATGGACATGGATGCAATGTCTTCTTATGTGTTGTCTTAGGTCTGATCGCAAGCTTTTATAAATAATCACATGAAGAGATACAATATCACTTTAACACTTCACATAGATTGTGGCCAACTCTTCATTGCTCTTGTTTATTTTCACCAAATACCTAAATTCATCATCCTTAAGACTAGGAGGAAAGAATGTACCAGAAAAAAGAAAAAGGATCTGAATTTATGGCTGTCAATCAATTTCTGACTTCATGCACACCTGGCTGCTGTGAGAAACATCCATCTGTGACCAGGAGAACGACTAGAGTGAAGTTTCTTTGGGGAGAGGAATGGGCCTCTGAAAGCTCTGAGATGGTGTCTCTATGTATGTGACCACTTGAGCCTACGTTAATCCAATCACCCTCTGCCTCAAGGTAAGAAATTGTGGTTAAGAGAGAGTAAGATCATATGAACTGATATGTTTTCAATTCTGTTTTGAATTCACTAGAAAATCTAGACTATCCCAAGAGCTCAGAATTTCACCAATTTGAAAATAACATAAAAGCCCTAGAACTTGATGGCTATTGTCCTGGAGACAAAAGTTGAAAACAAATTGCGTTTATTTTGATTTCCTCTCATCCCTCTTAAGGAACATCATTGTTCTCAATCCCTCTCCCGTTTGTTGCTCAGGTCTTAGCTCTTGAACCACTGATTTGAGAATGATGTGGGGAGGCAGAGGAGGATGGAGAAGAAAATTGGCTGTGTTAAGAAACATTGTTCCAAATTGTCAAAGCTAATGAATTATCACCACTTAAAGAGAAAGAATGTATCAACTAAACTTTTAGCAGGTAATCTTTACTGATATTTTAATACAGCCAAGGCTTTTGAACTGTGGTGCTGGAGAAGACTCTGTGTGTGTGTGTATGTGTGTGTGTGTGTGTGTGACCTAAGGATTGGAGAAAACTCTTGAGAGTCCCTTGGATAACAAGGAGATCAATTCTAAATCAATCAATTCTAATCAGTCAATTCTAAAGGAAATCAATCCTGAATATTCATTGGAAAGACTGATGCTGAAGTTCCAATTCTTTGGTCACCTGATGTGAAGAACTGACTCCTTGGAAAAGACTCTGTTGCTGGGAAAGATTGAAGGCAAGAGGAGAAGGGGATGACAGAGGATGAGATGGTTGGATGGAATCACTGACTCAATGGACATGAATTTGAGCAAGTTCCGGGAGATGGTGAAGGACAGGGGAGCTTGGCGTGCTGCAGCCCATGGGGTTGCAAAGAGCTGGACATGAGGGACTGAACAACAACAACAATAACAACAAGGGATATTTGCTTCTTATTAATAAAGATGAAAGTGAAAGAAAATATTTGATAATTGCAAAACCTAAAATATAAATTAAAAATAGTGAAGTTAGAAAAGACATGGCACCATGTCTTATGGAAGCCAAGGGCCTGCTCTGTCTGTAACAAGACATTACACCTTTATCACAGACCCTACTGCTAGATATTCTGCATAGACTAAAAGGCCATGACAGGATGCGCCCCTCTTCAGAGCAGCTGACCCTGTACCCCATCCCGACTTGTTTTGCGCTCTTAGCCCCCTGGGCTCACCAAACCTAAAATCATCAGAAATTCAAACAGCCTCTATGTGTATTTGGACTCTCCTATTTCTAAGGTGCTTGAGTAATGAAAATCCAGGGATTAGATGTTTGATGTAAGTTCACAGCAGAATCCTTTTTCAAGCAGTAGATTCAATTCTTATGAACACTGAATACAAAACCTTAAAAAACCTTCTTAATATAAAAACTTTTATTTATTGACATTATTTCTGGCTTTCATTTTATGGTGTAAGAAAATGTATCTATTATAAAAGTCCATTAGTCTTTTAGTATTTCCTTAAATTTCATTTAAAATTAACTGACAAAATAAAATATAATCTTTATCTACATGATTAATCCTTTTTTATTTTCAGGAAGACTATGTTTGTGCAATTATTCTAGTGGCTATGGAGACTCTGTTGAAGGGAGTTCAAATTCAAGGCATCTTGGCTGTTCCTCTTTTGTACCATGAATGAGAATGATTGTATTCTGGTCCTGGAATTGACTCCTGAGTAATAACTAGAATTAAATGAGTTAACCTCTCTCAACCCATAAATTTGGAACATATACTACAAAACAATTGGGCTGGATGAATTCTAGGTTAGCAAACAAATTAAAAATCCTTTGGTCCATCCTTCCTCCCACACTATTTCCACTGCCTATGAAAGCTACAAAAAATAAAAATGAGCATGTTACTTGCATTTTTTAATATTTCAAATTACATAGGTTTATTCATTTTATGAAAGATTTTTTTTTTTAATTTTTGTGTTGAAAAACAGTATGATGAGAAGGAAAATATTTAGTGTTCAGAATTAGCAATACATGATTAAAAAACAGTTATGCCTTCTTGGCTTTTATGGCCTTGGAAGATAAACTTAATCTATTTGGCCCTTAGTTTTCTCATAAGGAAAATAGTAATCATTGCTACTTAGTAATGTTGTGTTAAGAACTGATTCAGAATGTTTGCCGTGAAGCAGGTGTTGCAGAAATAATCCTAATGTCAAAAACAATTGTGATAATGTTTTGGTGCAATCAAATCCCTCAGGGGTGCTTATAATATGATGCTATTGATATGAAATTCATATATACAGCATGACTTTGGAACCTATCTATCAGGCAAAGTGGGATTTACTAGAAAAACAGCCTTCAGAACTCAATGACTGTGGATAAAGCCAATCACCATCTAGAATATGTTTAACAAATGGGAACACTTTGAGGATACAGAAAGTTAGCATTTTCCCTTCATTTTGCCCATGTGTGGTCTGTGGATTTTTAATTCTACCTTATTAGTTTGGGAATAGATGGAGTAACTGTGACTAAGGATTTATAATTCTTACCTGCCTCAAGCAGTTAACAAGAACCAGGAGCAATAGAAGGAACTATTTTAAGCTGGCCTGGCAGGGGAGCCTCCCTGCTGGAGAGGAGGGGAGAACACGTCAGCCTTGGCAACCTTGATACCCAAACTGACAGCACTTAGGTGAACATCACGTCCTGGTTCTGCTGTCCAAAGAAATAACCTGTCAAACCCTTTGACTGAACGTACACAACATCCATATGGCCACCGGGAAAATATTCTGACAGAGTCAGAAAATGCATGTGCATTTGCAAGCAACTCATTCAGCAAGGGTCATATGACTCGAGCAAACCAGCACACCGCATCTCTGCTGTCTAGAGTGGCTTCTGGTTAAAGCGGCCATTGACCGCTGGTCACTGACCACTGGAAACAGTGACTCTTCCACAGTCCATATTTCTTTCAGGAGTAGAAAATCAACTATAACTGTGGCTTTTATGAGATTGATTCACATGCTTCTATACCATTGACAGGACCAACAGAGGTACAAAAGATCTTTTCATTGCTACCTGATATGATGATGATGATGGATATAATGACACAAACAAGCATGTTGAGAGGACAACAAAGAACTTATTAGAATGAAGGTCAAGGAAACACATGGAAGGTGAAATGATTGGACCACACTGAAGGCACAAGCCCTAGAAACAACAAGAGGATTGACCTCTGAAACTTGTGAGTGAAGAAACAACTCACCTCTAAAGGAAAGAAGGGTTTCTCTGGTGGGTCAGGTGGTAAAGAAACCTTTTTTGCAATGCAGAAGATCTGAGTTTGATCCCTGGGTTAAGCAGATCCCCTGGAGAAGGGAACAGCTACCCACTCCAGTATTCAGACCTGGAGAATTCCATGGACAGAGTAGCCTGGCAGGCTACAGTCCATGGGGGTTGCCAAGAGTCAGACAGGACTGAGTGACCTTCACTTCACTTCACAATGGAAACAAAATGAACCAGCACAATGAGCCCCAGGCCAAAATGAGCCCCAGGCCATAATGAGCCCCAGGCCATATGTGGAAATTAGAAAGAAGAGACTATTGGCTGATCCCTGGTGGGCCATGCCCAGATTCCCACCTATTAATATAAGATTCTCTTGTGTTGTTGGAAAAGGGTGTTTGCTATGACCAGTGCATTTTCTTGGCAAAACTCTATTAGTCTTTGCCCTGCTTCATTCTGCATTCCAAGACCAAATTTGCCTGTTACTCTAGGTGGATCTTGACTTCCTACTTTTGCATTCCAGTTCCCTATAAGGAAAAGGACATCTTTTGGGGGTGTTAGTTCTAAAAGGTCTTGTAAGTCTTCATAAAACCGTTCAACTTCAGTTTATTCAGCGTTACTGATTGGGGCATAGACTTGGATAACTGTGAATGGTTTGCCTTGGAGTCGAACAGAGATTATGCTGTCATTTTTGAGATTGCATTCAAGGACTGCATTTCAGACTCTTTTGTTGACCATGATAGCTACTCCATTTCTTCTGAGGGATTCCTGCCTGCAGTAGTAAATATAATGGTCATCTGAGTTAAATTCACCCATTCCAGTCCATTTTAGTTCGCTGATTCCTAGAATGTCGACGTTCACCCTTGCCATCTCCTGTTTGACTGCTTCCAATTTGCCTTGATTCATGGACCTGACATTCCAGGTTCCTATGCAATACTGCTCTTTACAGCATCGGACCTTGCTTCTATCACCAGTCACATCCACAGCTGGGTATTGTTTTTGCTTTGGCTCGATCCCTTCATTCTTTCTGGAGTTATTTCTCCACTGATCTCCAATAGCATATTAGGCACCTAATGACCTGGGGAGTTCCTCTTTCGGTATCCTATCATTTTGCCTTTTCATACTGTTCATGGGTTTTCAAGGCAAGAATGCTGAAGTGGCTTGCCATTCCCTTCTCCAGTGGACCACATTCCCTTAGATCTCTCCACCATGACCCACCCGTCTTGGGTTGCCCCGCGGGCATGGCTTGGTTTCATTGAGTTAGACAAGGCTGTGGTCCTAGTGTGATTAGATTGACTAGTTTTCTGTGAGTATGATTTCAGTGTGTCTGCCCTCTGATGCACTCTTGCAACACCTACCATCTTACTTGGGTTTCTCTTACCTTGGGCATGGGGTATCTCTTCACGGCTGCTCCAGCAAAGCACAGCCACTGCTCCTTACCTTGGACAAGGGGTATCGCCTTACCGCCACTGTTCCTGACCTTCAACGTGGGATAGCTCCTCTAGGCCCTCCTGTGCCTTCTCAGCCACCACTCCTTGGGTTGCTCCTCCCAGCTGCCGCCCTGGCCTCGGGCTCGGGGTGGCTCCTCAGGGTCACCACCCCTGGCCTCGGGCGCGAGGTGGCTTCTCCCAGTCGCCCCTGACCTCGGATGTGGGGTGTCTCCTCCCAGCCACCACTGACCTCGGACGCACCCTCTTCCAACAACACAAGAGAAGACTCTACACATGGACATCACCAGATGGTCAACACTGAAATCAGATTGATTATATTCTTTGCAGCCAAAGATGGAGAAGCTCTATACAGTCAACAAAAACAAGACCACGAGCTGACTGTGGCTCAGATCATGAACTCCTTATTACCAAATTCAGACTCAAATTGAAGAAAGTAGGGAAAACCGCTAGACCATTCAGGTATGACCTAAATCAAATCCCTTATGATTATACAGTGGAAGTAAGAAATAGATTTAAGGGCATAGATCTGATAGATAGAGTGCCTGATGAACTAGGAACTGAGGTTCGTGACATTGTATAGAAGACAGGGATCAAGACCATCCCCATGGAAAAGAAATGCAAAAAAGCAAAATGGCTGTCTGGGGAGGCCTTACAAATAGCTGTGAAAAGAGAAGCGAAAAGCCAAAGAGAAAAGGAAAGACATAAGCATCTGAATGCAGAGTTCCAAAGAATAGCAAGAAGAGATGAGAAAGCCTTCTTCAGTGATCAGTGCAAAGAAATAGAGGAAAACAACAGAATGGGAAAGACTAGAGATCTCTTCAAGAAAATTAGAGATACCAAGGGAACATTTCATGCAAAGATGGGCTCGATAAAGGACAGAAATGGTCTGGACCTAACAGAAGCAGAAGATATTAAGAAGAGGTGGCAAGAATACATGGAAGAACTGTACAAAAAAGATCTTCACGACCCAGATAATCATGATGATGTGATCACTCATCTAGAGCCAGACATCTTGGAATGTGAAGTCAAGTGGGCCTTAGAAAGCATCACTACAAACAAAGCTCATGGAGGTGATGGAATTCCAGTTGAGCTGTTTCAAATCCTGAAAGATGATGCTGTGAAAGTGCTGCCCTCAATATGCCAGCACATTTGGAAAACTCAGCCGTGGCCACAGGACTGGAAAAGGTCAGTTTTCATTCCAATTCCAAAGAAAGCACTGCCAAAGAATGCTCAAACCACCACACAATTGCACTCATCTCACACGCTAGTAAAGTACTGCTCAAAATTTTTGGCTTAAGGTAATATTAAATGATGATTACATACGTACTTTTATTTGCTGCTTGTTTGCTGAGTTCTCAAGAATGCATCCTTACCAAAACATTTGCCATTGCCATCTTTTGTTTTATTTAGAGGACATAAATATTTCCTTTCCTTGGGCAAAAGTGCAACAAGATCCATGACTTTTCTGGCTCCCTCTTCAATAATAGCAGTCCTAGGATCAGGAGACAGGGATCAAGACCATCCCCATGGAAAAGAAATGCAAAAACGCAAAATGGCTGTCTGGGGAGGCCTTACAAATAGCTGTGAAAAGAAGAGAAGCGAAAAGCAAATGAGAAACGAAAGATATAAGCACCTGAATGCAGAGTTCCAAACAATAGCAAGATAAGAGAGCCTTCCTCAGTGATCAATGCAAAGAAATAGAGAAAAGAACACAATGGGAAAAACTAGAGATCTCTTCAAAAAAATTAGAGTTACCAAGGGAACATTTCATGCAAAGATGGGCTCGATAAAGGACAGAAATGATATGGACCTAATAGAAGCAGAAGATATTAAGATGAAGTGGCAAGAATACACAGAAGAATTGTATAAAAAAGATCTTCATGACCAAGATAATCATGATGGTGTGATCACTCACCTAGAGCCAGACATCCTGGAATGTGAAGTCAAGTGGGCCTTAGAAAGCATCACTACAAACAAAGTTAGTGGAGGTGATGGCATTCCAGTTGAGCTATTTCAAATCCTGAAATATGATGCTGTGAAAGTGCTGCATTCAATATGTCAGTAAATTTGGAAAACTCAGCAGTGGCCACAGGAATGGAAAAGGTCAGTTTTCATTCCAATCCCAAAGAAAGGCAATGACAAAGAAAGCTCAAACTACTGCACAATTCCACTCATCTCACAAGCTAGTAAAGTAATGCTCAAAAGTCTCCAAGCCAGGTTTTAGCAATACGTGAACCATGAGCTAGTAAGTTCAGTTCAGTTCAGTCGCTCAGTCGTGTCTGAGTCTTTGCGACCCCATGAATTGCAGCATGCCAGGCCTCCCTGTCCATTACCTACTCCCAGAGTTCACACAAACTCACGTCCATCGAGTCAGTGATGCCATCCAGCCATCTCATCCTCTGTCGTCCCCTTCTCCTCCTGCCCCAAATCCCTCCCTGCATCAGAGTCTTTTCCAATGAGTCAACTCTTCACATGAGGTGGGCAAAGGACTGGAGTTTCAGCTTTAGCATCATTCCTTCCAAACAAATCCCAGGGCTGATCTCCTTCAGAATGGACTGGTTGGATCTCCTTGCAGTCCAAGGGACTCTCAAGAGTCTTCTAAAACACCACAGTTCAAAAGCATCAATTCTTCAGTGCTCAGCCTGCTTCATAGTCCAACTCTCACATCCACACATGACCACAGGAAAAATCATAGCCTTGACTAGACGGGCCTTAGTCGGCAAAGTAATGTCTCTGCTTTTGAATATGCTATCTAGGTTGGTAATAAGTTTTCTTCCAAGGAGTAAGTGTCTTTTAATTTCATGGCTACAGTCACCATCTGCAGTGATTTTGGAGCCCAGAAAAATAAAGTCTGAGACTGTTTCCACTGTTTCCCCATCTATTTCCCATGAAGTGATGGGACCAGATGCCATGATCTTTGTTTTCTGAATGTTGAGCTTTCAGCCAACTTTTTCACTCTCCTCTTTCACTTTCATCAAGAGACTTTTTGGTTCCTCTTCACTTTCTGCCATAAGGGTGGTGTCATCTGCATATCTGAGGTTATTGATATTTCTCCCAGCAATCTTGATTCCAGCTTGTGTTTCTTCCAGTCCAGCGTTTCTCATGATGTACTCTGCATATAAGTTAAATAAGCAGGGTGACAATATACAGCCTTGACGTACTCCTTTTCCTATTTGGAACCAGTGTGTTGTTCCATGTCCAGTTCTAACTGTTGCTTCCTGACCTGCATACAGATTTCTCAAGAGGCAGGTCAGGTGGTCTGGTATTCCCATGAGCTAGTAAAGTAATGCTCAAAAGTCTCCAAGCCAGGCTTCAGCAATAAGTGAACCATGAACTTCCAGATGTTCAAGCTGGTTTTAGAAAAGGCAGAGGAACCAGAGATCAAATTGCCAACATCCGCTGGATCATGGAAAAAGCAAGAGAGTTCCAGAAAAACATCTATTTCAGATTTATTGACTATGCCAGAGCCTTTGACTGTGTGGATCACAAGAAACTGTGGAAAATTCTGAAAGAGATGGGAATACCAGACCACCTGACCTGCCTCTTGAGAAATCTGTATGCAGGTCAGGAAGCAACAGTTAGAAATGGACATAGAACAACAGACTGATTCCAAATAGGAAAAGGAGTCCATCAAGGCTATATATTGTCACCCTGCTTATTTAACTTATAGGCAGAGTACATCATGAGAAATGCTGGGCTGGAAGAAGCACAAGCTGGAATCAAGATTGTTGGGAGAAATATCAATAACTGCAGATATGCAGATGACACCACCCTTATGGCAGAAAGTGAAGAGGAACTAAAAAGCCTCTTGATGAAAGTGAAAGTGGAGAGTGAAAAAGTTGGCTGAAAACTCAGCATTCAGAAAACAAAGATCATGGCGTCTGGTCCCATTATTTCATGGGAAATAGATGGGGAAACAGTGGAAACAATGTCAGACTTTATTTTTTGGGCTCCAAAATCACTGCAGATGGTGACTGCAGCCATAAAATTAAAAGACACTTACTCCTTGGAAGAAAACTTATGACCAACCTAGATAGCATATTCAAAAGCAGAGACATTACTTTGCCAACAAAGATCCATCTAGTCAAGGCTATGGTTTTTCCAGTGGTCATGTATGGATGTGAGAGTTGAACTGTGAAGAAAGCTGAGTGCTGAAGAATTGATGCTTTTGAACTGTGGTGTTGTAGAAGACTCTTGAGAGTCTCTTGGAATGCAAGGAGATCCAACCAATCCATTCTGAAGGAGATCAGCCCTGGGATTTCTTTGGAAGGAATGATGCTAAAGCTGAAACTCCAGTACTTTGGCCACCTCAAGCGAAGAGTTGACTCATTGGAAAAGACTCTGATGCAGGGAGGGATTTGGGGCAGGAGGAGAAGGGGACAACAGCGGGTGAGATGGCTGGATGGGATTACGGACTAGATGGATGTGAGTCTGAGTGAACTCCAGGAGTTGGTGATGGACAGGGAGGCCTGGTGTTCTGCGATTCTTGTGGTCACATAGAGTCGGACACAACTGAGCGACTGAACTGAACTGAAGGATCACTTTAAGTAACACATTGTTAGCATTTTCATTCTTAACTATTAATCAGAATGTCATATTTAATTTAGCATATTTTTTTTCCATCCACACGGTGGGCCAGCTTTGGGCTCAAGTGTTCTAGTGGGGGAAGAAAAGGATATTTCCTCCTATGTCCTCTTAATTCTTTCTCTATTTTCTAACTGTTGACTTAATTTAAGGTTTGGGCAGAAGGGATGAAAACAGGTAAGGATATATATTTCTTTTCACTTGCTAAGTCGTGTCCAACTCTTTGCGACCCCATAGACTGTAGCACACCAGGCTCCCTTGTCCGTCACTATCTTCCAGAATTTGCTCAAATTCATGTCCATTGGTCAGTGATGGCAGCTAACCATCTCATCTTCGTTTTTTATTTGACTGGTGGTTTACAGTTCTTTTCTAAGGCTTATGATTAAATCTGGAGACCATGAATGGATCTGGCTTGTGTTTTCTCTGATACAGAGGTTTCCATTGGCATCTGAGTTTTAACTGTTGACTTCCTACCTCTTGCAGTGGACTTAGCCCAAACAGATGTATGTGTATGGGGCTAATGTGTTTTGCTCTGCTTCTATTCTACCTGTTTTCCTAGCTCATGTCTCTTTCTGCCCAGGTCTCACTTTTCTAGATGGTTTTACCAAGCAATGCCCAAGACAACCTCTTTTGAGCTGTAGCCCATTATGAACACTCTGTACCCCATCAACACTGAATGAATATTCACGTTAATTCAGGACATTCTTTTGGTTTTACGTCCAAATAAATAGCCTTTATTCTTTTAACCTTCCAGATTTCCTGGCTAAGAGGCAAACTCCACCCCAGAGTTGACTTCAGTTTTCCAAAGTGTGAGTCAGTCATCAGCCCCCAAACGCAGGAAGCAAATTTCACTTTACAATATCTGGATCTTCTTGAAACCCACTTTTCACTTCACTAGGTTTGGAGCAAGAAAGAACAGATCCTGGTTCTTCTCTCAAAGAGGAGGTGGAAAGGCAAAGCCCTACAAGAGCTTCCTTCAAGAAAAGCTCATTTCCACACACACACCCTCTTTTTATTTTTCTCTTCAAATTCTGAATCCTATTCATATAGATTTAATCTAGTTGGAAGATTCTGAGAGGTCTGAAACTGGTTTTCTCTAACTTCCTTTGAAAGTCTGCTGCTGCTACTGCCCTAAGTTGCTTCTGTCGTGTCCGACTCTGTGCGACCCCATAGACGGCAGCCCATCAGACTCCCCTGTCCCTGGGATTCTCCAGGCAAGAACACTGGAGTGGGTTGCCATTTCCTTCTCCAATGCATGAAAGTGAAAGTGAAGTCACTCAGTCATGCCTGACTCTTAGTGACCCCATGGACTGCAGCCTACCAGGCTCCTCTATCCATGGGATTTTTCAGGCAAAAAAAAAATGCCACTGGCTTCTTTGAAAATCTACACATGGAAAATTGGCCTTGGAAGTTTGCATCTATTTTATCTGGTAATTTTCCTGTTGTTCAGTAGCTAAGTCAGGTCCAGCTCTTTGTGATCTCTTGGACTGCAGCATGCCAGGTACCTCTGTCTCCACCACCTCCCTGAGTTTGCTCAAATTCATGTCCATTGAGTCAGTAACGTCATCTAACCATCTCATCCTCTGCTTCCCCTTCTCTTTTTGCCTTCAATCTTTCCTAGCATCAGGGTCTTTTCCAGTGAGTTGGTTCTTCACATCAGATGGCCAAAGTATTGGAGCTTCAGCTTCAACATCAGTTCTTCCAATGAATATTCAGGATTGGTTTCCTTTAGAATTGACTGTTTTGGCCTCCTTGCAGGCCATGGGACTCTTAAGGGATTTCCATCTCTTAAAGAATTTTCCACAGCTAGTTGTGATCCACACAGTAAAAAGCTTTAGTGTAGCCAATGAAATAGAAGTAGAATTTTTTTTTTCTCTAGAACTCCCTTGCTTTCTCTATGATCCAACGAATGTTGGCAATTTGATCTCTGATCCTCTGCCTCTCCAAAACTTCAGCTTGTAATTTGAAACATACTGTTGTACAAGTGAATACATAGATTCAAGATTCAACAGATTTAGACTGAACTTTCAGAGCTTACACTATATGTAAATTAGAAATGTTCTATGTTTGGAGAAGTAGCTATGCATTTACTATGTTCTTTATATTCACTTGCATTTAATGTCTCTATTTTTTTAAACTGGCTTAATGATGCCAGTTAATTCAGCTAATCCAAGTTAATTCAACTTGTAGTGATAAGATGAGGGGGAGGTGTTAGATGCTCTGACTCTCTGCTAAGCAGTTTCTTTGCCTTTCTGGGTTCTCTGAGAATGCAAGAGCTAGCAGACCAGAAGCAGCTGTGTAGCTTTTCATCTAAGCAAAAATCTGAAACTATTGGATAAAAATTTCTCATTTTACTCCCTTCTTACAGTTTCAGTAAACTGAATTAGTCTATTTCATTACATGAAAATTCCCTCTGATGAGTAAAATAGCTACTAATGGATAAAACTATAAACAATTAGATAAAGCAAGTTACTAAAAATCTAACTATCATCTGCTTCAACAACCAAGGGAAATGTGGCCAAAGGAAATAGTATCTGCTTTCTTCCCCTACTGCCCCAAGGTTTAGTTGTGAAAATCTGTATCAAATAACCATCTTTTCTTGTCATTTTAAAAAAGATAATCTTAATATTTGTATAGAGAATAACTATGACAACAATACAAAAAAGAAATTGGTGGGATTAACCCTGCCAGACATAAAGTATTTCAGAATATTGGTGTAATAAAAGCAAAGAACACTGTCATAGAGAAAAACTAACAGATAAAGGAATATTCTAAAATTACAAGACACTTTTTAAAATAATTCAGCATATGATAAACAGGTCTTTAACCCAGATGTCATAATCCAGTAGAAATTTAAATAATTATTTAGGATTATTTAATAAATAATGCTAGAACAAATAGCTATTAATCTGAGGAAGTATACACACATATATGTAAAACATATGGGATGTATCTACCTAAATATATATCCTTAATGTTTCAACAGATAGTAAATTGTGGTTAAATCAAGACTTAAATCTGAAAAAGGAAAGTGATACAATTTACTAGGATAACATATACAAAAGAAAATCAAGTTGCTAATACTAGAATTGAGATTGCCTTCATAAATACACTAAGAAAGACAAAAGTCTTAAAAAATGTTGTTAACATTAAAAATTTTTCAATAGTAAACTTATGAACACATATATTGTCATTACAGATAATAATAACTAGGAAACATGCATAACAAATGATCAGATCAGACAAAACACCTATTTTAGATGCATAGCATGATGGTGGTGGTTTAGTTGCTCAGTCGTGTCCAACTCTTTGCAGCCCTATGGACTGTAGCCCGCCAGGCTCCTCTGTCCATGGGATTCTCCAGGCAAGAACACTGGAGTGGGTTGCCATTTCCTTCTCCAGGGGAACTTCCCGACCCAGAGACAGAACCTAGGTTTTGTGTATTACAGGAGCCTCATGCATTGCAGGTGGAATCTTTACCCACTGAGTCACCAGGAAAGCCCCAGAGGAATACCATGAAAGCTCACAAATCAAGAAGAAAAAACCCCCAAACCCAGAAGAAAACTAGACATGAGATATAAAAAATTCAGCTTTCTAAAAGTAAAATCAAAATAACTCTAAATATATAAAAGGATGGTCAACCTCATGCTAATTAAAAGCAAATTAAAACAGTGAGATTTTTTTTCATCATTGAGATAACAAGAACAAAAACTAATGAACATATTCAGTGTTGGTAAGAGTATGGGGATAGACAGTCTTGCGCTATTGATGGATATGTTGGAAACACTTTGAAAAGCAATATGGTAATGCCTACCAAAATTGTAAATGTGAATCACCTTTGAATAAGTTTTTGGAGCTTAGACTAATGAACTACTTTTAGCAATTTAAGCTAAAGATATATTGGTGTTAAAGATGTTTATTTTTATATTGGTAGTAAATGGCAACCCACTCCAGATTCTTGCCTGGAGAATCCCAGGGACGGTGGAGCCTGATGGGCTGCCATCTATGGGGTCACACAGAGTTGGACACGACTGAAGCGACTTAGCAGCAGCAGCAGCAGCAGCAGTAACCATACTGGGGAAAAACATAAATGCTCCTCAATAAATAGGCCAGATTTAAATCCTGATATTCCTCAATGGAATACTCTGAAGCAAATGGAACTCCATATAGTCACAAATGGCAAAGAATGTAACAGAATAAAAGATATGGAATCGGTCCAATTGTGTTAAAAAAAAAAAAATTTCTCAGAGGAAAAAAAGCTAACACGATACTGGTAATGGCGACTTAGTCCAAAGATGGAGTTAAGGCAGAGGAACAATTTACTTATATTCTGTGCTTTTCTGTAGTTTCACTACTTTTTGCAAAAAAAACATGTGACTATATGTTACAAACCACATAACACAGGAAGAAACATATAGAAAGAAGGTTTAAATGCCTAGCTTTAAACATAGCATTTATAATACGATGCTGTCTGATACAGCCCACTCCAGTATTCTTGTCTAGAGAATCCCATGGGTAGAGGAGCCTGGCAGGCTACAGGGCATAGGGTCACAAAGAGTCAGCCATGACTGGAGTGGCTCTGTAAGCACTGTCTGATGCAATAGAATTTAAATTATGGAAGTCTGCTCCAAAACCCTTAGCGCACAAAGAAATAAAGTGCCCAGTCAGCAGTTAGCAAATCTATTAACCAGGTCAAGATGAAACAATACCTCCTCCTCTTTATTCAAAAAGGATTAGTTCTAGAGAACACATGTTTTTAAATCAACTTTGAAAATGGCAAGTCTTATTAAAGAAATTCACCTTAATTTTTAAGTTGGGAGGTCTATGCATGACTACTTGTAGACACTAATTGTTATGCTTTGTGACAGACTTTAACGATTATTGGTTCCACTATTTATCTTCCAAGGCTGCTGGGTATATTATGCAAAATAATAAATGTGAAAATGTTGTCAAAGGGTACATTCGAGGTAATTTTTATTGTTCAAGTGTTGGCTTAAGGCACAAAAACATCATCATAAGTAATAACCATGAGTTTTAACAATTGCAGCTATTAAAATAAAGAAATACTGCTTTTGGCCTCTCAAAACTGACAAAGCTTAAAAAAAAAAAAAAAACTCGATAAATTCAGTGCTGTGGAGGAGTGGAATTGGTTGTCTCTCTGGAAGGCAATGTGGAAATACATGTTAACATGTTTTAAAATAAGCAGATCCACTGAACCAGTAATTTCCTAAGAATATATCTCAAGGAATAATTTATAGGTATTTAATTCCAGTATAATTATAAGATAGCAATAAATTAGAAATGATCTAATAGCCAACAACAGGAGACTAGTTAAATAATTATGGTGTTTCAGGTAGTCATTAAACATAATTCTGAAGGAAATTTGAAAATATACATGGGATACTTTGAAATAAAAAGATGAATAATGTATGCACAGTGTGATTTCATTTTGCTAAAATTTTTGCTTTAAAGATCAATGAAGTTGAGACAGGTTGTTAACAATGCCACTAAAACAAACACACATGCAGAATGTCTATAATAAAGATCCTTTAACTCAACATTTACAATGCGACGGGAAATTTGCATAAAACATTTTATGTAGGTGTAATCAGATGGCAGATGAGACCAAAGTCAATAGGAAGCATGACTGAGACATTGGAAGAGCCAGGCCTCGCTCCTTCATGTAGCCTCAGGGCTCTTCTCTCCACCTGGATCTTAGCTTCTTCCCTAGGTCTCTCTAGTCGAGTTCTTGGACTCCCTACATGACATTTTCGTATTCCCCAAAAGCACAAATGTGAAAGCTACTGGGACACCTTAAGGACTGGTCGCATCACTGGCACGATGGCATTTCTTACATGTTCTATGGATAAAGTGAGTCACATAGGAGGGCACTAGCCAAGGGCATGAATCCAGGAGACAGTGTTCTTTGCAAGTCAGTCTTGGACAATAGATATCACATTACAGGAAGTGACAGTCACAGTGTGAGGTCCAGGGAGACAATGGTGAGTAAATTCATATGAGATTGCTGCCCTCAATGAGCCCACAGTCTAGTGAGGAAGAGAAACATCAGTTAAAAAAAAAATCCACTATAATAATTGCTGTAAAGGGCAAGTATTTTGTTCTCAAGTGGGTTTTTATGCTACTCAAGGAGGGCAGAAAATGTTTCTGGGGGAAATAAAGCTAGAGCTTATGGTAAGGGTGGATACTTTAATGCTATATGGCTAGGGAGTGGGGTAAGCATTCCAGCAAGAGGAAATAGCACAGAAAAAGTCATAGCAAGTATCCAACACTGAAAAAAATGGAAAGACTTATAGCTGAACATGTCTCTTGGGGGCAGTGAGGTGTAAGAGCAGGCTGGAGAAGAAGATAGAAGTCTTGTTTCGCCTTCATTTAGAGCAATGAGGAACTAGTGAAAGGGTTCGAAAGTACAAGATGACAGGATTAGTCTTGCATTTGGAAAAGATACCTCTGACTGCTGAGTGGAGAGTGATTAAATGAATGCATCACAGTTGACTTGGTTCTACCTGGGAGGATACTGCAACCCTCCAGGTGAGAGGTGATCTTCTTCCTCTATCTCAGGCATCTTAGAAATGCTGGATTCAAGAAGGACAGGCACTCTCAGAATTTCTTTCATTTCCTTTCTAATCATTTTTTCAGCTTCTATTTTCTTTTTCATACTCAAATAAAAGTGATTCAGGATCCAAAACAACTCACATGAAAGGGTGATCAAGAACCATCAAATGTAGTAAAGAATATCTACAAGGTAGGCAAGAAAAGGAGCCAAACTTGATTTGCTCTCAATTCTTTGAGTCATCACCCCCAATATGAATCCTCTTGAAGTTTCCAATAAGATGAACAAGGATTCTTTACTTTTCCTTTCTTTTGTTTGCTTTAAATTAAGTCCTAAGCACTCTTGGGCTTCCCAGGTGGCTCAGTGGGAAAGAATCCACCTGCCAATGAAGGAGACCTGGGTTTGATCCCTGGGGCAGGAAGATTCCCTGGAGAAGTAAATGGTAACCTACTCCACTATTCTTGCCTGGAGAATCCCATGGACAGAGGAGCTTGGCAGGCTATAGTCTATGGGGTTGTAAAGAGTCAGACATAACTTAGTGACTAAACAGCAACAACAACCTTTCTTATCAATTTTCCCACTCCTCCGAAGGGAATCATTCCTTGTCGCAAAGAGTGACACAGACATGGACTCAAACCTTGTTCTGCTGGGTGAACTTACACAATAAGTTCATGAACCTCTCTGAACTTCAATATTTTTATCTAATAACAAAATAAAGAGCTTAATAGTATATGGCCAAAGTGTTACAATAAGTCAGTGAGATGATGCATGCAAAGGACTTAGCCAAGTGCAGTACATCCTGGTGGTTATGAGATATACTTTGGAGCCAAATCAATGTTGGCTCAATTCCCAGCTTTGCCATTTATTAGCTCTATGGTCTTGAGCAAGTTATGTGCTGTACTGAAGCATCATTTTTTTTTTGTAAAATATGTATAAACATAATATTACTTTATAGTGTTTTTATGAGGATTATTTGACAAAAGCCACAGGAAGCATTAAATAGAGTAACTGGCACACAGCCAAGATTTAATAAGTGGTAACCGCTGTTATTATAAAAATTATTAGCACTCAATACATTTAATTCAATTCTGCTTTCCCATTTCACTAGAACATTTCCCCCATATATCATCTTCCCATAATTGCCAGAAACTTCCCTTATAGGCTACACATTATTTTCCATCTGTCTTTTCCTCCTTCCTTCCCTTCCTCTCTCAAAATCTGGACAGTAGAAATAGTTAAATAATTGAAACAATCCAAAAACTTAAAAATTCAAAACATTAATTTTAGAAAAGTAAATTGTTAGAATGCAGGGAAAAAGTTATAATTTGAAAAATGATCAAATTATTTTTTTTAAACTTGTGTTACTGAAGTATAGTCAACTTACTAAGATGCGTTAATTTTGGCTGTACTGTAAACTGATTCAGATATATATGTGTGTGTGTATCAATAAAGAATTGGCCTGCAATGAGAAGACCCAGGTTCGATCCCTGGGTTGGGAAAATCTCCTGGAGAAGGAAACGGTAACCCACTCTGGTATTCTTGCCTGGATAATCTCATGGACAGAGGAGCCTGGTGGGCTACAATCCATGGGGTTGCAAGAGTCAGACATGACTTACCGATTAACCACCACCAATATTAAAAACTCCAGGAAATGGTGAAGAACAGGGAAGCCTGGTGTGCTTCAGTCCATGGCTGGCAGAGTCGGACACAACTGAGTGACTGAACAATAACCACCACCAATATGTGTATATATGTGTGTGTGTGTGTGTATGTATATACACATATATTCTTTTTCATATTCTTTCCATAATGGTCTATCACAGGCTATTGAATATAGTTCTTTGTGCTATACAGTAGAACCTTGTTGTTTATCTAATTCCATATATATTACAAACTAATATCTTTCTTAATATAGGACTAGAGCTTTAAAAATCCCCCTACCTCATCCATTCTTTGTGGACGTACCAACAACTAGTTACTAAAACACTCACATAATTAATCTGGTAAATAGCCTTTTGAATGTCTATCAGCCATAAGATGGCTATGATCTCAGTCTTTCATGGAGTTAAGAGTACCTTTGAATTTACTCTAGGTTTAAATATTTCTATTTTATACTCTGAAAATAAAAATCCTTCATTTTTATGTGGTGCTTTGTTTTAGCATCTAAGTCTTGTAGTGAACAAATACGCTTCTAAAACTGAACGAACATGGAAGCATAATCTAAGTCTTCTCTCAGCCTTCCCCTAGTATTCAGATAGAAGAGACACTTTGTAACACCAAGCAAAATTTTCTTTAATAATGAAAGAACAGCTTACTCCCTCATATGGTTGCCAGAAGGAAACCCTTAGAGAAGTTTTCGTTCACTGTTAGTTTGGTGGAGACAGTAAGAAAATTATCAAAATATCTTGAAAGTATAGTCAGGAAATAATAACTTTTCTTTCTAATTGTGAATGGCCTAACATTACCATGAAAACTTGCTAGCTCAAGTGTTGAGAAGACAAAATGATCTGTGTATGTATTGTGTTAAACTTGTATACCATGGATAATGCTGAAATGACTGACCTCTTGGATGATATCTGACTTCAAACACAGTGGGCTTGTTATTTCCACTTTTAAATGTGCTGTTCTACTTTTGTTCAGTTCTGTTTATATTTATACTAGACTGTAATACTTAATAGTCTAAAATACAAAATAATCTATCTATGGTGTATTTCAGGAATTAAACAGCTCATATTTTGTGAAACAATATTTTCAGATACAGCAGTTTCCAACAATGACTGGGAAACAGCTGTTCTTTTATCCTGCTTAAATAACGTCAATCATATATGGAATGAACCAAAATTAGGCTTCACAAAGTATTGATACAACAGCTAGGAAAGGGCCCTTTAATGTTGGTAATATTTAAATTATGTATTTTCATGATTAAGTACAATGTTAAATTTAGGTACCTCTGTCCATCTGATTCAAATTCCTTTTACATATGATGGTGCACATGAAACAAAATCTCATTAAAACCTTTTCACTATCAATGTGTGATAATTAAAGAGAAAAGAGATTTGAGATTAGATTCAGAGTTGTGTGAAGAAATCTTTTGCTGAGTGAAAGAAATGGGGGCAGATTCTTTTTAAAAATATTTTTAGTATTGTAAAGATAATTTTGCAATATATGCAAATACTGAATCATTGTGTTATACACATGAAATTAATGTTAATTATATCACAATAAAATTTTAAAAAACAAATTATTTGATGTACCAACATATTTCCAGTACTATAGTAGATTTGCTCTCATAACTATGGTAATTAATTATATTAGCTGCTGTCACTGTGATAGAAGATATCCCATGTATTTTATTTATACAATCATATTTAACCTAATGATCTAAGGATAATTAATTTCAGCTTACAAATTAAGACATTTTTACAATTCCCACCAATTCTAAGGACTAAGGGCTTATCCCAAGTTATCCTGCTAAATCAATAAAGAGACTTAATCCAGCTAGCTTCCAAATGCATTATTTTCCAACTACACTACCAGGTCTCCCACTTAAGAACAAGCCTGCTAAACCAATTTAGTCTAGCATTTAAGCAGGAAAATGAATACTTCTGCTTGGCATTGATAGACATTTAAAAATAGTCTAAAACATTTCACTAGATTATATTCATTACTTGCCTCTTTTGGTAAATTCTAAAGAAGGAGCAGGGCTTCCCAGGTGGCACTAGTAGTAAAGAGCCTGCCTGCCAATGCAGGAGACATAAAAGATGTGGGCTCAATCCCCGGCATGAGAATATCCCATGAAGGAGGTCATGGCAACAACCCACTCCAGTATTCTTGCCTGGAGAATCCCCAAGGACAGAAGAGCCTAGCGGGCTACAGTCTACGGGGTCGTAAAGAGTCAGACACAACTGAGCAACTGAGCAGTCAGAGAAGGAGAGGGCACCACTTCTCATAACTGGGATTGACAGAGTTTAAAGCAAACCAGGCTCTTGGCTGGGGAACATTGCCTTCTTACTTCCCCCTGAATAATTTTGCATGAAATCAACAGGGTCCCATGAAAGAAGGGCAACAGAAATGTTCAGAAAAGAACATAGGCAGCTCTGAGAATCCAACCCAATTTCCCTCCTGCATAAAATTACCTCTAAAGTAAAGCCAAAAGTAAAGTCTTAATGTAAAAATAAAAAAAAAGGTTGGATTTGGAATAAGACCCTTTAGCCATATTTTAATTACTCCTCAGCTCTTTATGACATGTATCGTTCCTAACTTACAGGAGGATTTGTCAAATAGTGTCAAGCAGATACTGTGCACTATTTATTAAGAATCCATATTACCCAAAGTATTATATAGAGCAGGGAATTGTTCCTTAAATAGGCCAGAAGGAAAGACTGGTTAACTGGTTCACCTCACTGACCTAGCTAGAACATGGCTGCATAATGGTCAGTCCCTGGCACTTGTTCACACTGGGTCTGGCTTGACACCCCTGCATGACCAATATTCAAATCTCAAATTGAAAGAAACATTGTATTACCTTTGGAAGTTTAAGGATGCTTCTCTTCAAAACAAAGTTCATGACTCATGGACAGGACATGCACAATTGATTGACAAAATACTATGAACAAAGATAGTGCAGCTGATGGAATTCCAGCTAAACTATTGCAAATGCTAAAAGATAATGCTTTTAAAGTGATGCACTCAATATGACAGCAAATTTTGAAAGCTCAGTGGTGGCCACAGGACTGGAAAAGTTCAATTTTCATTCTAATACCAAAGAAGGGCAATGTCAAAGAGTGTTCAACTACCGCACAATTGTACTCATTCCACATGCTAGCAAGGTCATGCTCATAATCCGCCAAGCTAGGCTTCAGTAGTATGTGAACTGAGAACTTCCAGCTATACAAACTGGATTTAGAAAAGGCAGAGGAACCAGGGATCAAATTGCCAACATCTGTTGGATCATAGACAAAACAAGAGAATTACAGAAAAACATCTACTTCTGCTTCATTGATTATGCTAAATCCTTTAACTGTGTGGATCACATCAAACTTTGGAAAATCCTAAAACATATGGGAATACCAGACAACCTTATCTGCCTCCTGGGAAATCTGTATGCAAGTCAAGAAGTAATAATTAGAACTGGACATGGAACAACAGATGGGTTCAAAATTTGGAAAGGAATACATCAAGGCTGCATAGTGTCATCCTGGTTATTTAACTTATATGCAGAGTACATCATGAGAAATGACAGATTTGATAAAGCACAAGCTGAAATCAAGATTTCTGGGAGAAATATCAATAACCTCAGATATGCAGATGACACCATCCTTATGGCAGAAAGCAAAGAGGAACTAAAGAGCCTCTTGATGAAGGTGAAAAGAGGAGAGTGAAAAAGCTGGCTTAAAACTCAACATTAAAAAACTAAGATCATGGCATCTTGTCCCATCTCTTCATGGCATATAGATGGGAAAACAATAGAAATAGTAACAGACTTTATTTTCTTGGGCTCCACAATCATTACAGATGGTGACTGCAACCATGAAATTAAATGAGGCTCCTTGGAAGAAAAACTATGACAAACCTAGACAACGTATTTAAAAGCGGAGACATTACTTTGCTGACAAAGGTCCATATATTGAAATCTGTGGTTTTTCCAGTAGTCATGTATGGATGTGAGAGTTGTACCATAAGGAAGGCTGAGCACCAAAGAATTGATTCTTTTCAACTATGATGTTGGAGATGCCCCTTGAGAGTTCCTTGGAGTGCAAGATCAAACCAGTCTATTCTAAAGGAAATCAACCCTGAATATTCATTGGAAGGACTGATGCTGAAGCTGAAGCTCCAATACTTTGGCCACGTGATGCAAAAAGCTGACTCACTGGAAAAGATAATGATTCTGGGAAAGAATGAAGGCAAGAGGAAAAGGGGATGACAGAGGATGAGATGGTTGGATGGCATCACCGACTCAGTAGACATAGTTTGAACGTGCTCTGGGAGATGGTGAAGTACAGGGAAGCCTGGTGTGCTGTAGTCCATGGGCTCCCAAAGAGTCGGACATGACTGAGCAACTGAACAACAATTATAACAGAATTAAAATATCATCATACTCTAATCTAATTTAACTTAGATTTGCTACAGTATTAAGAACAAGTGGATAACAAAAGAGGTCATGTCAATAACTTTTCCAATGTTCTGTTTGCCACTATCAATTCTGGAAGGTACTAAAGTAAGTGAAGTCACTCAGTCATGTCCGACTCTTTGGGAGCCCATGGACTGTAGCCTGCCAAGCTCCTCTGTCCTTGGGATTTTCCAGGCAATAGTACTGGAGTGGATTAACAGACTGTCAAATTGAGAAATAAGATGATATCAAAATTTTAATGTTTGGGGAAACAAAGAGTAAGTAAAGAGATATTTAAATTTTCACAAATTTACATTATATGTCTAGGAAAGCAAGGGAGGGTCACTTCTTCAAACTTATTTGCAACTGAATATTTCAAGGATAGCTTACACTTTCTAGAAGACCCAATAAGACTACACTGATATAGGATGCTGAGGGTCCACTCAACTTTATATATAAGTTTACCTACAAAGAAAGCCTACAAAAGTAGAAAGTCCTGGGACTTTGAAATCAGACTGATTTTAGATTAAATCTCAGATAAGGCTTTTTTGAGTGTGTGTGTGTTTTTTTTTTTTTGCTTGTTTTTTTTAAACTAATTTATGGCTTCTAGAAATACATATCACTGATGTGTAATGTACTTTATACTTTAGAGGACACTGTGTTTCCTTCTTAGAGGGGTTATTGCTTGGTTTAGGTGTTACATGTAAGATGCATCTAAGATATTAATAGATGTTTAGCTTATGGTGGTTCTCTTCCTCCTCTCTCGTTATAACCTTCATTGAATTAATAGTATATATATTTTGTAATAAGACTAGATACTATGTCTTGTTATTGACTGACTTCCTTGTGCATTTAGTGTTTATTGATAGTATACATGCATGCCAGGTATAGGGGTTATTATTATTTTTACAGTATCTGTTGATATTAGTATAATTTATGGTTTCAAAGCAGAAATATTCAAGCCACATCCACTATTTATACAAAGATAGATATGCATAACCAGGAGAGACAAGGAGGCAACAAGCATTAACAAAGCCTGTGACCATTTGTGGAATACAGAAGAAATATATTTTCCCCTACTTGGAGAATAATAAAACTTTAGTTCACTATGGGAGCATAAGGGGCAATCAATGTCCAAAACTAATCATGCCAGCTCTCAGAAAAAGCAACTCAGAAAGAAAAAAATGGACAAAATATCTGCATAGCTTGCACTTCAGACATAATTTAATTTAGACAAAAAGGTCCATTAGACAAGAAGCATTATAATAGTAAAGATGATGAGTCATTTAATAACTCTTAATGAACAGCAAGTGATAAGGAAGAGTCAGCTTGGAGGCTGGGTTTATAGCATTAGCTCTTTTTTAAAATATTGTGACTCTTTGGGTCGTGGCTATTCATGTTTATTCATTTATTCATTCATTTCAATCATTCGTTTATTCATCAAATAACTATTGATTACGTACTATATGACAAACACTGGTGCATAGACAATGAAAGGACATATATGGTAATTGCCCTCATGAAATGCAGAGCATAGTAGAAAAAACATAAGTGTAAATGAAGGAAATATATGAATTTATATATGAGTTTATGAGTTTATATTGTAGTAAGAATCTGCTCACAGAAAGAGAAATAAGCAGGGTGATGAGTTAGTAACTGAGGGACACCTTAGGTTGAGGTAGGGAAGAAAGGCCTTGTCTTAAAGCTTGTCTTTATGCTGATTACTGAGGAAGTCAAAAGAGCAAGACCTTCAAAGCTATGGAAGTGAACAGGTCAGCCAGATGGAAGAGGAATTTTCAAATTTCGCAAGTTAGGAAAACACCACAGACCCCAGTGGCTTGAGACTGGTGAGCCAAGTGGAGAAGGGCCTGAGGTTAATCTGGTGAGGTGACCACCTCCCTCAGAATCCTTGCTAGTATCTTGTGAAAATGACTGGCGGCATATGGGGTGTGTGGAAACAGGAAGCTGTAAGGAAGCCATTGGAACTGTCCAACTGAGAGGTGATGATGATAGGAAGGGGTTGGTAAGAGGGGAGATGGGCTTTAGTGTAGAGGAAAATACTTGCAAAATACTTGTTATTCACAGAACAAACAGGATTTAGTGATTCAGAGAAAGAGAAGTCAAAGATGCTGTCTTTGAAGATGTGGTGTATATACATAAAATGCAATACTATTTAGCTCTAAAAAAGCATGAATAATGCTATTTGCAGAAATATTGGTGGGCCTAGAGATGCTCATACTAAGTGAAGTAAAGGCAGACAAATATAAATATCAAATGGCATCAGTTATATGTGGAATTTAAAATACAAATGAACTTATTTACAAAATAGAAACAGACTCACAGACAGAGAAACGTATGGCTACCAAAGGGGAAAGTGGATGGGGTGAGCAATAAATTAGGAGTTTACAGTTGGCAGATGCAAACTACTGTGTATACAGTAGACAATAGACAAACAACAAGGGCCTACTGTAGAGCACAGGGAACTATATTCACTATCTTGTAATGAATTATAATGAAAAAATACATGCATATGTATAAGTAAATCACTTTTCTGTTCACCAGAAATTTACATAACATTGTCAATCAACAATTTATTGTTGTTTAGTCACTACGTCGTGTCCAACTCTATGCAACCCCATGGACTTCAGCATATCAGGCTCCTCTGTCTACCGCTAGTATATTGCTTTTTGTGGTGATGGAAGATATCACCAGTCATATTGTTTTACAGAACTCCATTTGAAAAAAAAAAAAAGATTCACATTCAGGAATTTCTTTTTTTAAGATTTGGTTTGAAACCTTGGGACATTGTCCATCTAATTGGCCAGAAAGCCAATGAAGCTCCTGATTTTTGTTTATGAAATAATATTCTCCATAAACCAAACCAGGAAACCAGACAGAGAAAAATGCATTTGCCTAGAGTTCATGGCGGAGAAGGCAATGGCACCCCACTCCAGTACTCTTGCCTGGAAAATCCTATGGACAGAGGAGCCTGGAAGGCTGCAGTCCATGGGGTCGCTGAAGGTCGGACATGACTGAGTGACTTCACTTTCACTTTTCCCTTTCATGCATTGGAGAAGGAAATGGCAACCCACTCCAGTGTTCTTGCCTGGAGAATCCCATGGACAGGGGAGCCTGGTGAGCTGCCGTCTTGGGGTCGCACAGAGTCGGACACGACTGAAGTGACTTAGCAGCAGCAGAGTTCATAGAAGTCTTATTAATAAGGCCAGAAGCCATCATTAGTATGGGAAAACATAGGAAGCAGGAGGCGAATGTTGGTAAAATAATCACCACCTAGAGCTGAATCTAAGCTCTTTCAATTAGGAGACATATAACTCCTCAATCATGTTTTCCTTACCTGCAAATCATACATAAATTTCTATTCCATTGTGTTGTTTTAGGGTTTATGAGAGAATGATATACAATATATAAAAATGCTAAAGAGTGATAGATTTACTTATGATAGTTTGTTGAAGCAGTGTTCTGGGTTTTATCAAATCTGTGGCCCTGGAGACACAAAGTCTATTACTACATTATCTTCTTACTTCATTTTGGCCACATGATCTCAATTTGTAGTTTCAAAGGAAATATTGTAGACTCCAAGCTTCCTTTTTCATTTTGAACAGAATTTATGCCCCAGTCCTGATAAATTGATAATTATCCCACATTATAAGGCACTTTGTATTTCACCAAACCTTTCCGAGTTCTGTGATTTATTGAAATGGGTAGACTTCCGAAGAGAATTTCATTTGAAATATTTCCACAGAAAACTAAATTCTTAGAAATGGCTTTGGGCCATGGAGAAGAAAATGATGGAAGGTGTTGATATACAGTGTTTCTCTATCAGAGGTGCCTTCAGCACTAGGATATGAATTCAAGATAATATCATCATAGCAGGGTAAACAGATGGCAAACATTACCATCAAAACATTGCAAAACAAAACAGTGCCTGCTTATGATCAGGGTTCTTGGTCTATATACATGGCCCTCATGCTCAAAAATGTTGCATTGAAATACAAAGAAGCTGGATTGTTTCAACAGGAAGAGACAGTGAGGTGAAAGCCATAATGAAAATGAAGTGCTTATTGTCTTATTCAAAATAAACTGAGATTGTATTTGTTTTGACTAATCTGAGCCTGGATAACCAATGACTATGCATAAGCAGGATACTGGCAAATGTGAATATTAGCTGGATTCTTCTAAAGTTCTACACATTGTTTTATTTCATAAGACCAAATTGTGAGTTATGATTTTGATTTGCATTTTCTAAAGACTAATAGTGTTGAGTATCTTTTGTGTTTTTTGGTCATCTGTGTATCTCCTTTGGAGAAACAACTATTTCAGGCTTTTGGTCCATTTTTATTCAGGCTGTCTGCTTGTTGCTGCTGAAATGTAGGACATCTATATGTACTCTAAATATCAATCACTTCCCAGATACATTATTTGCTAACATTTTGTGGTATCAGTGGCTTATAATCACTTTTAATACTCTTGATAGCCATGTCAGACACATGTAAAATTATTAAGTAGAATGTTATTCATATATACTTCGATTCCTTTGAGGGGTATACATTTTTACTCCCCAGATAAAAAAAGATGTTAACATTACACCTGGGTCTCCTCTTTCTTGCCTTTTACTCCTCCCTTTGGGAAGAAGTCTGGTTTATCTGATTGATGAATCAGTGAGGATCTAATATCCACTACTTGTTTGGCTGAAATCAATAATTTAAAAGCCACATACACATGTGTTTTCACTCTATCTCTGAATTAAGTGCCCCTAAAACTAGAGAATCAGTTTCAGATGTTCACATTGTCCCTTCAGGTAAGTCTAGATTTAAAGGAAGCCTCATTTTTCACCGTATACAAAACAGTAGAGTCTAATCCAGCTTTAACAGCAATAAAGTTGATATTTTGATCCCTATCTGATGGCACTCTCTGTTTCTCACTTGATCCAGAATCCAGATGGGAAGGAATGTGATTAATTATCACTCTCAAAATCCCCAACAAGTAACACTGAAGTAAGGCTTTTACTATGCTTGCCTCATTATCCCAGTCTCACTGCTGCTGATGCTAAGTTTCCTGCAAATCTTTATTAGTGCAATATCAATGTCACATGGGATCCAAAAAAATAATTCCTGCCACTTCAGATGTTCAGGCTGAGTCTTGATGATTCTATATCAGGTCCTCGGTGGAGAAGATTCTCACAATAGAGGGAGAGCTAAACTAGATGATGATGGAGCTATTTTGCAACACAAGCTTATTGTAATTTATGAAATTACAATAAAAAATCATCAGTCAAGCACTAAGAAGTTCTCTTACCTTCTTATTGAATGTGTATATGTTTCTTCATTTATTTAAAGCTTTTGTGTGAAATTCTTATTATAGTAATTATTAAAATTGTTATTATAAAATATATGATATAGCTTGGGAGATTACAGAAGAAAACAAACTCAGAGATCAAGAAGTTGCATATTATTAATGTTTATTGTGATGTTATTTTGTATTTTTTTAAAACATGTGGTGAGGAAAATTTTTGAAATGCAAAGAAGTCAAGGATAATTATGCTTGATTAACTTCTATATCCCCAGACCCTCGCAAAGTGCCTGGAATAAAGTTGAAGCTCATTCATTCACTAAAAAATCTTTGCTTGGATCCTACTATGGGCCAGGTGTTTTGCTAAGCCCTGCAGATAGTAGGGTAAAAATAAACAGGTGTGGACCTGTCTTTCCAGAACAACATGGGCATAAATTAAATGATTACAAACATAAACTTTCAATGGTGACAAGTCATATGAGAACAAAAGGTTAGGGACTTCCATAGCAGATTAAATAGGGTGGTTGTACCTAAGGTACCTTGAGGAAGGCATTTGTGAAGATATGAAATTTAGCTGAAAATGTAAAGAATGCATAGGGATTAGTTGTGTGTATGTGTTAGTTGTTCAGTCATATTCGAGTCTTTATGACCCCATGGACTGTAGCCTGCCAGGCTCCTCTGTCCATGAAGTTCTCCTGGCAAGAAAACTGGAACGGGTTGCCATTCCTTTCTTCAGGGCATCATCCAGCAGAGGGAAATTCAGGAGGAAATCCTTGCAAGAAGAGGACTGGTTGAAGAAAAAGGCCTATCAAAGGAGAGAAACTTGAGGGAATGACAAAAGGCCAGCATATGCATAACAGAGAGAAAAATTAATAGTAATGCATATACAGAGAATCTAGAAAAATGGTACTCATGAACTCATTTGTAGAGCAGGAGTGGAGATACAGACATAGAGAATAGACTCGTGGGCACAGTGGGGGAAGGAGAGGATGGGACGAGTTTGGAGAGTAGCATTGATATGTATGTACCACCATGTGTAAAACAGCTAGCTAGTGGGAAGCGGCCGTGTAGCGCAGGGAGTTCAGTTCGAGGGGTGGGATGGAAGGGGGTGCGGGAGGTTGGGGGGGTGTATGTATACGTATAACTGATTCTCACTGTTGCACAGCAGAAATGAACACAACACTGTGAAGAAATTATGCTACAAGAAAAATATATTTTTGTCTCCATTTAAAAAGAAGAAAGGAGCTGGACAGCAAAAAGCTCACAATTCTATTTTTTCGAAGCATAAAAAACACTAATGCCTAGAAATAAATCTTGTGAAAGATGTGAAAAACCACTAGATTGAAAACTAAGAACCATAATTGAGATAAATTAAGGTAAATCTAAATGGATGGAAGGATTATATTTTTATGTATTGGAAAATTTAGTATTGCGGGATATAAATTCTCTTCAAATGGTTTTATAGAGTCAATAAAACCTCAAATAAAATTTTAGCAATTTATTTTGAGATTGGCAAGCTGATTCTAAAATGCCTATGGAAATGCAAATAGCAAAGGCAGTCATCAAGACGAGCCAACTGTAGGAGCTATATTACCAGATATGAAAATTGATTACAAAGCTGCAAAAATTAAAACAAGGTGATATCGTTGTAGGTACAGACTATTAGACCATTTGGTCAACGAGTCCAGAACAGAGTCAGACAAGAATAATCACTTGATTCATAGCAAAAAGTAGTATTTCAGCGTTGTAGGGAAAGGCATGGCCTTTTGATAAACGGTGCTAGGTCAGCTGTATCTCCATTTGTAAGAAAAACGTTTCTTAAACCATACTACATAGCTTACAGGGAAAAAAGAAAAAAAAAAATATCAGTCCCAGATATGGTTTAGATCTAATTGTGAAAGGTGATTTGTAAGAGACATGGATGGACCCAGAGTCTGTCATACAGAGGGAAGTAAGTCAGAAAGAGAGACACAAATAACGAACGTTAAGTCATATATGCGGAATCTGGAAAAAGTGGTCCAGATGAATCTATCGGCAGGGCAGGAATCGAAGCGCAGACATGGAAAATGACCATGTGGGCACGGCTGGGGGAAGGGGGTGGGATGGACTGGGAGAAGAGCACTGACGTGCACAACCATGTGTAAATAGGTAGCTAGTGGGAAGCTGCTGTACAGCACCGGGAGCTCCGCTCACTGCGCTGTGATGATCTAGAGACATGGGATCTTGGGGGAGAGGGAGCCCCAAGAGGAAGGGGATATATGTTTACACAGAGCTGATCCACTTCACTGTATAGCAGAAACTAAAGCCACATTGTAAGTATTGTTGTTGTTTCTTTTGCGACCCCTTGGAATGTAGCCCATCAAGCTCCTCTGTCCATGGGATTTCCAAGGCAGGAATACTGGGGTGGGTTGCCATTTCCCTCTTCAGGGGATCTTCTCCACCCAGGGAATGAACCCGAATCCCCTGCATTGGCAGCCCAGTTCTTTACCACTGAGTCACAAGGGAAGCCAAAAAGCAATTATACACCAATTAAAAAAATAAATGATTCTAAAAAAAAGTCTATTATATAATTTATGTTGGGTAGGCAAAGATTTATTAAATAGACACAGAAAAGACTAACCATAAAAAATAGTAAATTAGAATATATTTTAAAAATAAATGTTTGGTTTGTTTTTCATCAAAATACACCATTATGAGAGTGAAGAAGAAAGGCTGAGACTGGAAAAGGGTATTGCAATATGTGTTTTCAACAAAGGACTCATAGCCAGAATAAATGAAGCAAAAAAAAAAAAAAGCAACAGCTCTCAAATCCATTTGAAATTGCCAACAATACAATAGAAAAATTGAGCAAAAAGCTTGGGCAGGCACTCCATAAAGAGGATATTTAAATAGTCAGTAAACAAATGAAAGGCATTCAACTTCATTAGTTACCACGGAAATGCCCATTAAACCCAAGTTGATACTACTGCAGAGCCGCCGTTTAAAAGAACAGAAAATATCAACTGTCAGGACACTAAATCTCTGATACAGTGCTGGTGGGGGTGTCAACTGGCATAAACATTTTGGACAATATCAGAAATATCTACTAAAGCAGACATATGCATGCCCTCTATCTAGATATAACCTTCACAGAATGGCATTAGGTATATACCCCAAAAGACATTACAAGAATGCTCATAGCAGCATGATTTGTAATGGCCTAAAAGCTGCAAACAACCCATATTTCCATCAACAGTACAGAGGAGTTTTAAAAAGTGTGGTGTGTTGTACAGTGCATTTTATATGGCAACAGAATAAATGGAGTGTCAGTATACACAGCAATGTATGATGTTGGTGCAAGAATAAAATAGATCAATTGATGGAACAAAAGTGTTAGGACTGAAATAAACTCACACATACAGAGTCAGCTTATGTATGACAAAAGGGATATTTCAGTGTAGTGAGAACAAGTTAATTTGGAACAAAAGAAACCAGATTTAGAAACTACACACTGTAAGTTTCCATTTATATAAAGTTGGGAAAAAAAACAGGCAACACAGATGTATTGTAGTACAGGTCACTACATTGGTGCAGCGGTGACCAAAGGGGGCAGGCAGGACACTTCTGGACAAGGAAATGTTTTGTTTCTTGATTCTAAGAACCTGTTCCATGGGTACATTAACCTCACGAAAATTAACCAGAGTGTATATCTATGATTTATGTACATTTTTGTAACATGTTATACTTCAGCAAAGATTTGCTTAAAAATTTAATGAAAGATATGTTAAAATTGAAAGCAAAGCACAGTTTAAAAAACTATTATATCTTTAGCTGTAAGATAAAGAGGAAATAAGTTGAAGGGTTTTGATTGATAGTGTGGATATGATCAGCTTGGAGAAACATGGACAGAATAGGGCTATTGGTGGGATAAATCAATTTGCTGATGAATTCAATATTAAAGGAGACAAAGAGTTGTCATGATCTCCAGTCTTAGGTTTGCACAGATAGATGAATGGCAGCACAATACTCCTTGAATCTGAATGATGAATTTCACATTTTTTGGAAAGGAAAGTTATGAGTTGGCCTTTAGAAAAATTAAATATGAATTTCCCCTGAACCACTTAAGTGGACATTGAGTAGACAGTTCAATATAGAGGTTTACAGTACAAAGAGAAAATGCTAGATTTATCTCTGGATGAAGTCAAATTATGTAGGGAGAATATAAATGTAGAAGGTTTAAGATTGAGCCTAAAGGACCTTCAACAGCAAATTTAATGGTAGTATGAGATGAGCAAGTAAACAAGAAAAGAAACGGTCAGACAGGTAGAATAAAAACTAGAAGACAGAAGGATCATAGAAGGTAAGAGAACTAAGAAGAAAGGAAAGCTCAACAACGTTGGCTTTGGTTGAGAGGTCAAGGAAGCAGGAATTTAGATTGTATATTTATTTGTGGGGATAATTGTTGAATGAATAAATAAATAAATAAAGTTATTTTTTCTGTACAGTTAACAATGCAAAAGAAAACCACTGGTTTAGAAAATACTGGATTGAACTGGGTGAAAGGAAAACAACACAAAATTAACGCTGAGGAGAATGGATCCAACACTGAATTTCTTTAGACTTTGTCTTTATAAGCGTAACCCCATTCTGATCATCATCCAAAACGTCACTAAAGAAAGGGTTCTAACTTGACATTGCAGAACCTGATGTTTTAGGTGCCTGCTTACAATTCTGCCTTAGTTGCGTAAAATAAGGTTTATTAAATCAATACACATTGCATCTTTTGAACTTAAAGCAAACATTCAAAGCGTCTGCTTTGACATCCTGAAACAACTGTTTATTAGAAAGTCACTTTAAAAAAGTTTAACTTTGTCTGAACATTACAGACTAGGCATCTTAAAAAGCAAATGCCAAGAATTAGCATCATTTTTAAAACATTCTTAAAACATGAACATTTTCAGATTTCACTAGAATTCAAAAATGCTCATTTCTGTGATGCGTAATTTGATATCTATTAATCAGGATGATCAATCACTCAGAAGTATTGTCCCAACTTTTACCTCTAGTAAACAGTCTTACAATGTAAAATAATAAGTATCATAGTACTTAAGAACATAGTTTTAGAATCATAAATATGTGGTTTGGGTGGGCTACAAACCCATGGGGTCACAAAAAGTCAGACATGATTGAGCGACTAATATTTTCACTGTCACAGTCTCATTTTACATATTAGATACATTTTAAGCCCAGGATCTCTCAGAATAAATGGGCTTACTAGTGGAATGTGTCTCATAAATCTAAGAGGAGTCAATGAGATCTTGTTTATAAAGTAGTTAGCACAGAGCCATGTGTTCAGAGAGCTTTGAGTGAGTACAATAAGTCCCCTACCCCTTCAAGTTGAGAACCTTCAAGTTGAGAACTTTCAAACATGCAAACAGGCGTTCGCATGTCCAGTAATGTAAGTTAGTTCACATGCCTGGTGTACACTGTCACGTTGGGGCATCTTCTACAACTGGTTGTGCTTTGTGTAGTTTACTGTACAGAACTATGTTGAATATAGTAGGACAGTATCCTTCTTTGAAGCCTGGGATATCTGGAAGCAAGTGTAAAAGCAGTATTGATGTACAGTACTGTGCTTTTCAAGGTACTGAAAGATTTAAAATGTTTTCTGTATTTTTGTGTTTGTTTTTTTATGTATTATTTGTGTGAAAAATAGTATAGACCTATTGCACTACAGTACTATATAGCCAACTACGTTCGTTGGGTACCTAGGATAACTTTGTTGGACTTACGAACATGCTCTCACAACAAAGCTTGTTCATACGGAGAGGACTTACTCTATACCTGCTATTATTGTCATCAATTAAGAATGCACACCAGTAATACCTAATAGGATCTCATGAATCTGTCCAGGAATTTAAAAACAATTTAGGGAGGATATATCAATCACAAGGAACTATAACAGACTAGTGTGAAAGACAGTGAAGAATTAGATAAGGCCTGTCCTTCAGATGTTTATAATATGGACAGACAACTAAGATATGTACATAAATATGACTGTCATGCAAGAAAGATGCAAAGTGGCATGTGCCAAAAGAAAAGATAGAAGAATAGGGGAATTTATAAAAGCCAAAGACTTCTGGTTTCAGAACATTTGGAGAAAATGCCATTGTCAGAGACAAATGTGTAGAATCACCAATTTAGGCTAAAGTGTGGGGGTGACCTCTGTTTAACCTTGACTCTGCCACTTGTTAGCACTGTGACTTTGTCCAAGTTACTTGACCTTTCAGTAACTCACCACTTCCATTAAAAAAAATGGAATGTCTAATAATATCTAGTGGGAAAATGAGATAACACATTTAAAGCATTTTAGCACCTGGTGCATAGTGAGTCATCCATAAATGTCAGTGGGCACTTTGATGGGTCTACACAGCCCATCAGCCAACTATCTACCCTTTACCTGCTACCCACCCTTTCTCATGCAGGGGTTCTTTTTAGCCAAGGGAGTGAAGAATGATTCACCCATCTCACCTCTCCACCCAGACTGACCTAATGCTAGTTGGGCCAATTAGAATCAAGAATAGAGAGACTGTGACTAATAGAGAATTGGAGACACTCTCAACTTCTCAACTTGGAGTTGTGTTGATCTCCAAGTGAGATGAGACCTGTTTCATGTTTCCCTGTAAATCAGGGAGCTGTGGGAAGCATATTCTGCTAAGTAGACTACATTGCAGACAAAAAAAATAATATATGTATGTATATATATCTTCATAGAGACATAAAGAGAAAAGCGGAGGTGGAAAATAATATATATATCAACAACCACTTAGTTCTAAGTTCCAGTTCTTTCCTTAAACCATCTTCACTTTTTCAATTCGCTAATTTTCCTTTTCTTTGCCTAAGGGAATATGGATTGATTTTCATCACTGACAATCAGAAAGTTAACTAAATAAAGATGCACGTGAACTCTGTTTCAGAGAATAGGAAGTAATAAGATGAAGCAATGAAAGAAAAGGACCATTTGACAGCTGAATCGTCTTGATCAAAGAGACTCATTATATGTAATTCACTTCAGTTTATCTTGAGGACATGGTAGGGAAAAGAAGGTAGTGAGTAAAGGAACTTAAGGTTCAGATCATGAACAGTCTGGAGGAACATGGTTAATAAACTGGCATGATTTACAGAGCATCTCATATGGGTTAAGCATTGTGCTAGCCTTTTTATATGCATTTTCTTAGTTAATTTTCTAGCATCTAATATGGGCTAAGCATTGTGCTAGCCTTTTTTAATGTGCATTTTCTTAATTAATTCTCCAGCAACTTCATGAACTGGGCACCTTTGTGATCATACTTTCTAGGTAAAGAATCTGAGGCTTGGAAAGGTTATGTGATTTGCCAAAGGTCACAGAGCTAGTTATTTGTAGCTATTCTGCTGTTCTAATCTTGAGGCCTTAACCAGTATTCTATATTTGCCATAATATATTAAATGGATTTACAAAATATCTCACTTCTACACGGAACAGACAGGTAAAAAAAAAAATGAGCAAAACAGATCACATGTAAAGTTACAGGGAATGGTGGAGACTGTGGCAAAGGCTGTCTTCAACTTCTACAAGTGTCTTCAACTTCTACAAGTATTCAATTTCTCTTTTTTTTTTTAAATAAATTGAATCTAAGATCACATATTGCCCTTGGACCAAGGCTGATTAGGAAATTGGAGGGCAAGAAGAATGATTGTATGATAAGTCCAAATGAGTAAAGAGAAAATGAGATATGAGACCAGGGTTGGAAGTAGTGGTAAAAGAATGAAGAAGTGAAGTGAAGTCCCTCAGTCGTGTCTGACTCTTTGCAACCCCATGGACTGTAGAAACCTACCAGGCTTCTCTGTCCATGGGATTTTCCGGGCAAGGGTACTGGAGTGGGTTGCCATTTCCTTCTCCAGGGGATCTTCCTGACCCAGGAATCAAACCCAGGTCTCCTGCATTGCAGGCAAATGCTTTACCCTCAGAGCCACCAGGGAAAAGGGTAGAAGGACTATAATTCAGAGATACAGGGAGACCCTGGTGTCGTGGAAGAAATATGAAGTGAATGGTAGGATTAAGCTCTATAGTTAACTTTTCAACCATGTGTGACTAAATGGTGATAGAAATGGAGTATAGAAAGCTGGAAGAAGAAGGACAGTTGGATGAGTAGAGATGATACATATAGGATGATATACACAGTGGAGATGTATACATATACATATATGTATACATACATATACATAGATGTATACATACATATACATATATGTATACATATACATAGATGTATACATACATATGCATATCGTCTATACATATAGAAGATGACACATATGCATATATGACCGCTGAATCAGATATTGGCTGTTATCAACTTGGAGAAGGCTTTTTTTCAAATAATAGGTTCTTGAAAAAAATAGAAGGCCAAATTAGCAAAGCTTGCATTGGAACTACGGCCGTTTTATTGATTCCTGCAAAGTTATTTGTCTTAGGGTAATTAGAACACTCTCTAAGTGAAAAAACCCTAGTTTGGGTTACCTAACTTGGGGTCAATTCTCCCTTTTCTCAGAGACCAACAAAGGATGAAAACCAAAGGTATGTAGTCCTGCCCAGAGAAAAGATACACAAGGGAACATCATGACAGTCTGTTGGTTTTTCTGGCAAAAGACACACGAACTACTTGAAAGCTCCTGTTATTTTGGGAGTGTGGTTCTCAAGACTCCAACTGACTCTTAGAAAGTGAAGTCGCTCCGTTGTGTCCGACTCTTTGCAACCCCATGAACTGTAGCCTACCAGGTTCCACCATCCATGGGATTTTCCAGGCAAGAATACTGGAGTGGGTTGGCATTTCCATCTCCAGGAGATCTTCTCGAACCAGGGATTGAACCTGGGTCTCCCACATGGTAGGCATTGTAGGCAGACGCTTTACCGTCTGAGCCACCAGGGAAGATCTAACATGTTATTAATTTGGAGACTTGAGTCCCCTGCTTCCAAAATAACAGGTGCTTCCAACTAGTTCATGTGAGTCTTTGCCAGCAAAGCCAATACAATATAATGATGTTCCACTGTGGATCCTTTCTCTGGGCAGGACTATGTTCCTTTGGTTCTCCTCCTCTGCTGGCCCCTGAGTGAAGGGAGAACTTATCCCAAAGGTCTAGTACATTATAACCCTCTGGGAGTTGGACAACATTTAACATTGTTTTCTTTCATTTCTCTATGTCCTGCCCCACAGTGCCTGCCTTGGGAGGAAGACAGACACTTCTGTAATGTGAAAGTGTAACAACCTGAAGGTATAAGGATCACTTTATTTCACACAGGGGTTTGAGACTCACACTCTCTTTTCAGAAAGGTGTAATTGAAGAAGTTATCTTAATATTAATCCCACGCAAGCATTTAGGATACAGGACAAGATATTCCAGTGATAAACATGGGCGCTCACTTTTCAATAAAGTCTTGCTGGATAAGGCAAGATAGAGGAACCAGGAAACTTGAGTGGATCCTTGTTCCTTATCCTTAGCCATGAGGCCATGGAAGCAAGACTCCACTCCAAGACTCTCTGTTTCCTAAGCTGCAAACTGAGGACACCTGCCTTCAAAGTTTACTCTGAGTATCAATGAGTATGTACCTAAAGAGAGTGCCTGGTACAGTGTAGGAATTTACTAAGTATTCAGAAGCCTTTGAGGCATGTGTGCTGATGGTTTAGGGGTATTGGTTATGAACTTGAATAAAGTCATGGTTCAACCATTCATTATATATGTGAATTAAGGAAGTGTCAACTTAGCTGAGTCTTATTTTCCTCATCTGTCAAATGGCATAATAATGTCTACTAATTAGAGCGGTTGAGACAGTAAAGTGGGATGCTCTTAGCACAGCCTGGTATATATGCTGTGTTCAATAATAATAATTACTGTTTGTTGCTATTGTGGTCACTGCCAAAATTATCATTACTTCATTGTGCCATGCTTTTCCAGTTCATTGATTTTATGGCTTGTGATGTGATATACTCAAAACATTCCTAGTGTCAGCTGGTTTTATTTCACTGAGAGCATAGAGTTAAGAGTATAAATTCTAGAATCAAACAGCATAGTTAGAATTTTTGTTCCCCTGCTTTTTAGCTGTGTGGCTTAGTCTGGACACTTTCCCTTTTAAGCAGTTAACTCCTAGGATATTATGGAGATTAAAATGTCATAATGGGCAGACACATCTAGCCCTGTGCCTGGCACACAATAAGCTCTCAATAAATGTTAGCTACTGTTGATATTCTCTTCTGTTTTAAAGCAAATTGTCAGTTGTTATTTGAAATTCAAGAAGTTGGAAAGGATGGTACTGATGAGTTATGAGGAGGATAGTGTACTTACAGTTAAATATTATCAAACAAACCTTAGGAGGAGTAAAAACAAAGAGGAGAGAGCTTACTTTTGGCACAAATACTGTTTTCTCTAATGTCAGAGTGCCCTGTACTTTCAGCATCTAAGCCTATATTCCAAGGAAAATGGTATTTTGGTAAAAGTGTGTGGTATTCTTACAAAGCAATCAAAAGGACAAATGCTGCAGGAAAAACAAAAAGATATATATCCTAGAAAGTACAGAAAATTAGGCTTGTGGGTGGCAGTGTAGAATGGGACTACATTTATTTGCATTTGGAGTTAGAGTCATCTTCACTGGAGAATTGATTTCCAAAGAATTGATTTTTTTATGTTAAAAAAGAAAGGAAAGGAAAATAAAATAGGTTCTGTGTGCATAAGCAAGGGATTCAAAATAAAGTTAATGAAACTAACATTAAGTCTATAACTTTTATCTGGAGAAATGACAGAAAAATTTATATGAAAAACTGAATGTAATAGTCCAGAGAGATTTAATAACTACAGTGGCTACCTGGAGCCACTGGCTAGAATCATATTCATGACGGGTGTTCTTGATACATGCTGTTTGACAACTCATGCTTTGTAAAGGCTTTGTAAAATAAGGACACCTCTGAAATGTTATGGAGAAGGCAATGGCACCCCACTCCAGTACTCTTGCCTGGAAAATCCCATGGGTGAAGGAGCCTGGTAGGCTGTAGTCCATGGGGTTGCGAAGAGCTGGACACGACTGAGCGACTTACCTTTCACTTTTCACTTTCATGCATTGGAGAAGGCAGTGGCAACCCACTCCAGTACTCTTGCCTGGAGAATCCCAGGGACGGGGGAGCCTGGTTGGCTGCCGTCTATGGGGTCACACAGAGTCGGACACGACTGAAGCAACTTAGTAGCAGCAGCAGCAGCTGAAATGTTATAGAGCCTACCACTTTAAAACATCACTAGATTAAAGAAAAGAAAACTGATCAGACAAGGTTGAATTGATTCATTTTTTTCCTGTTCTTAAAAAAATGTTACCTTTCTCAAAATGGTATAATATTATATTACAGACAACACGAAAGTTCATTGATGTGATGGCAATAATTGTATTCCTCTGTACCACCCAAGAACATAATTAACCCTAGTGGAAGGTAATATTTAAAGGTCATGCCAATGTAATGACCTTGCCCACAGGATGTCAACGTAATTATTCAAAAGGAAACTTTTTAAACAAATTACCTACTGTTGAATGACCTGGTTTAGATTTATACTGGGTCGAAATCAGACTGAACTATTAATATTATAGTGTTATATTTGATGTTGATATCAGCTCATTTGACCACATATGTCAATAAGCTGAAGTATAAGTCTATAATATAGGCACGATAAGTAGAAATATTATCAAATGAGTTGAAATGTTTGAAACCTTTTGTATACATTGAAATAATATCACATCATGTAGATCACAAGGAAGCCAAGCAACTAATCCCATCCTAATTTTGGCAGAAAGATTATTTTGCATACCCTGTCTGTGCTTGATTAAACCACTGCTTTGATGAAAATGCTCGTTAGTTTGTTTTGTACTTAGGATATAACCCAGAACCCTTATAATGTCTCATAAAGCTCAGTCTGACCTGACTGCCAATATTTCTTAGTCTAATCTAATATTTCTCAATGTGATGTTCCTCTCCATCCCCTCCCACCCCTCCCTCATCGTCTGGGAATCTGTTAGAAATGCAGTTCTGGAGGTGCTTCCCCAGACCTCATGAATCAGAATCTCTGGGCATGGGGCCCAGCAGTCTGTATTTTTACAAACCCTCCAGGTGATTCTGACATATGCTCAAGTCTGAGAACCTCTGCACTCACCCATCTGCTATAACTGTCCTCATTCGCTCAGCTTGAACTACTTTTTAGCTTACACTGTAAGCCTTCCTTTTACATTGTAGTTTTATAAGTCTTCCTGTCTCAAAACCTTTGCTTTTGCTAGTCTTTCTTCCCATAATGTCCTTTCCTCAAATCTCTACAGGGCTTTCCTACTTGAGACCCGCTGTTACACACAATGTCACCTCTGACCAGGCTTCTCTGACCCCCTTATTTAGTTCTGCTCACCCTGTCCTCTCTCTTCTGGCACTTCTTATTTTCTTCCCCAACTTTAACTTTCTATACCAATTACCGTCACCCAGCATACTACCTAGGGCTTCCCAGGTGGCTCAGAAAGATACTGCCAGCAATGCTTGAGACATGGGTTCAGTCTCTGGGTTGGGAAGTTCCCCTGGGGAAGGAAAGGCTACCTACTCCACTATTCTTGCCTGGAGAATTCCATGGACAGAGGAACCTGGAGAGCTAACCATCCATGGGGTAGCAAAGAGTCTAACATGACTTACTAATACTTTTACTTTTTTTCAGCACACTACTTATTCTACTTAATTTTTAAAAATTTTGGTCTGTTTCCTTCACTGCTTTAATACCAGCATCTGTGACTGTTAGGTAGAAGGTGCTTAATAAATAACGTGATTAATAATTGAATGAACCCTCTCAAGTTACAAGCTGCAAATCTTGGCCATGGTGGAATAAATGAAAGTGAGGAAATGAACAAACTTTACTAACAAAAGATGACCTTATCTTTTAATTCTCCAAATGGCTACCTGTTTCAGGAAAGGCTGGGATGTTTCATTTTAGGTTCTGTCTCTCTGAAGAAAGTGAGTCTGTAATAGATTACAGTACAGGGTGGGTGATAGCCATGCTCTATTATCAGTGCCTACCAATGCCGCCTCATTCAATCCTCACAGCCACCACTTGTAAGATGTCTTATTTTTATCCCCATTGTTATGAAAAATGAGAGAGGCTGAGTATTCTCCTTCAGAATGCGGTCGAGGCAGGATTTGAACTTCAGCAATCTGACCCTGGAGACCACAATTGTTACCCCTTTACAATTCTGTTTCTCAGATTATATGGGGGCTGTAGGAGATAGCTTTTGCTATCTGCCAGTCAGGCTAAGTTCCAAAACAGCTAACAGGCATTTTCAGAAAGATTGTATAAGCTCAAAAACTCACACTGGATACTGCCATACAAAGTAAAGTAAGTCAGAAAGAGGAAAACAAATATCACATATTAACACATATATGTGGAATCTGAAAAAAAAATGGCATTGGTGACCTTATTCACACAGCAGAAATAGATAAAGACAAATGTGAGAACAAACAGATACCAAGGGGGAAAGGAATAGGGGTGGGATGAACCAGGAGATTGGAACTGACAATACACTATTGATACTATGTATAAAATAGATAACTAATGAGGAAACAAATCAACAAGAACCTATTGTGTAGCACAGGGAACTCTACTCAATACTCTCTATTAACATACGTGGGAAAAGAATCTGAAAAAGAATGTGCTGTGCTGTGCTTAGCCACTCAGTCGTGTCCAACTCTCTTCGACACCATGATCTGAAGCCCACTAGGCTCCTCTGTCCATGGGATTCTCCAGGCAAGAATCCTGGAGTGGGTTGCCATGCTCTCCTCCAGGGAATCTCCCCAACCCAGGGATCAAACTCTGGTCTCCTGCCTTGCAGGTGGACTCTTTATCTTTATGAAAAAGATATAGAAAAGATTCTATATCTTTATATAACTGAATCACTTTGCTGTGCACCTGAAATGAATACAACATTGTAAATCAACTATACTCCAGTATAAAATAAAAATTAAGTTAAATTTTAAAAACTGAAAAAAAAAACCTTCACATTGACTTAAATCATTCATTTCTATATAAAATGAGTTTGGGCTCCAACTCCACCAAGTGCCCCAAAATATATATCTTTGATTTTAATGTTCTTTTAAGCCATGGCCAAACTCTCAGCTTCTAAAGGCAAATCTCCCAAACTCTATGTTACATAGTTCTTTGGGAAAAGATTAAAAAAAAGCATTATATAAAAGTTACTGGACCAATACAACACAACCACCTTACCTTGGGAGTTTGGGCAGAGACTGAAAACCTAGCAAATTGGAGTTTTTCTAATTCCTAAATGACCGTATCCCCTTAGAGCAACACATATGTCACCTGGGAATCTTTTAGAAATGCAGAATCTCAGGCCCTAGTCCAGACTCACTGAATCTGAATCTGTATTTAGCCAAGACCTCTCCCCAGCCAAGGCGATCTGTGGCCAATTACAGCTTGAGAAGCATGGTTCCAACTCACTGATTCTCAAACTTGGCTATACATTGGATTCATCTGTGAAGTTTAAAACCCTGAGTCCCATCCCCAGAGACTGTGATTTCATTAGCATGAGAGGTAAGACAGGACATATTTTATGTTCTCAGTGTGATTTCAATGTGTAGCAGGGTCTGAGAACTGTGGCCTTCGTCCGTCTGAGTGTACCTTTAAGCAGCAGCTCTTGTTATAGTGATTGAATATTTTAGTCCTTTTGCAAATACTGAGTCCCCTGCCCAAGAGGAGTACAACAATTTGCCAACCAAACTGTAATAGAATTATTCTTTTGCAAGGGTCATACTGAGAAGCATGAGTCAGCTAATGTGATACAAATTAACCAGAGATTTTATCAGCAAGCCATTTATCAGAACCCACAGACACTTCCACACACTGATGTCTTCTGTGTTGACTTTCAGACCAAAGCAAATTATCGGTCTCACATGCTTACATCCTTCTCACACCATATTAATGGCGAATTTGTCTAGTGTTGCTTAGACATGGGAAGCTATCCCTTCGGTGTGTAGTGCTCTGTATTGATCTCCAGCTGTATGTGTGGAGCATTATCTGTTTCTTCTGTCTTTTATATCTGCTAGAAGCCTAAAGGGCACGGACTGTCTCATTTTTCTCTATAACCTCAGAGCCTAGCATAGCAATAAATGTTTAATAAATGCTGGTTAAATTTCAAAGTCCATCTTTTTTTTCCATTGTAAAAAATTCTTATGTCTATTGCAGCATCTGCATGTGTGCTCAGTTTGAATATGCAAAAGATGTACAAAAAGAGCTGGTGAAGATTGCAAATGTCTAAGTCATTCAATGTTTGTTGGATATATAATTACTTGCAAAGCACATGGATAGTCACTCTACACAGAATGTTGTTTCCTTTTATTAGCTTACAATCTAGTGGGGAAAATGCACTCGTACTTTAAGAAATATTTATCATATAATATACATGATGAGGGCTTCCCATGTAGCTCAGCCAGTAAAGAATCTGCCTGCAATGCTGGAGATCTGTGTTCGATTCCTGGGTTGGGAAGATCTCCTACTGAAGGAAATGGCAACCTACTCTAGTATTCTTGCCTGTAGAATCCCACGGACACAGGAGCCTGGCAGGCTACAGTCCATAGGGCCGCAAGAGTCAGAAATGACTTAGTGTTTTCTTTCTTTCTTTTCTATACATGATGAAGAAGACTAATTATAAGTGACCAAATCAAATAGTAAGTGAGTATCATGGATAAATACATTAATTCAGACTCGTATCTGGTAATACCTTTCAAACTGTTTTCCTGAAAGCTAAGAGATACAATAAAAAGGATAATTTATTCAGAAAAAAATAATATAATGTGCAGTGATAGCATTATGCTACGGCAGTCACCTAAGAAGGGTAAATTCATTTTTTCTCATCATGTGGGTTTGGGCCGGGATCAGATATCCCAGCTCAGTGTGTTGTGGGAATACTTTCCAATTCCTCCAGTTGGAAAAAGTTTACATTCCTGACTGTCCCTGCTCATTGAGACTCGTTGAGACTCTGCAGTAGATATAACGGAAATGCCTTTCAGCACCAACTCTGCTATTCACCGCTTGAAACACACAAAAAATAGAAAGAACAAGAATTGAAAATCTTTCTATTCCCTCTTAGCTTTTTCTAAGTGCTTAACTGAATAGGTGTCAACTTTCTGTTGTAGCCCCGGCAGTTCTGACTTTCAAAAGAACAACTGGAAGGAAACCCTTTCAGAAAATTGATCTGCCAAAGTTTGAAATGCTTAAAAATAAACTGTCAGGTCTGTCTGTTTCCCCCTATACAACCTGTCAGCTTCACCTCTGGCTTCTTATTTCCCAAACTCTAACAGCCGGGCATTCTCTTTCAGAAGGCTTCTCTGAAGCGTCTTCTTTGTCAGGAGTATTATAAACCTTGACCAAATATTTTATAAATTGGAGGGAGACTTGAATGGGGATAAAAGCCAACTAGTGCTTCCTGCTGCCCTGACACCTCTACCTATAGAGTTCTGAAATCTGGGTTAGGGAAGAGTGCTCCTAAATTCAGTGTGACAATTTCAATTCTCAATATTTAGAAACATATATATATATATAGACATCTAGTGAATATGTGGGTGTGTGTGTGTGTGTGTGTGTGTGTGTGTAGACATAGACACATGAACATTCCTTGTTCATCCAGCATCCTAGATTTGAGCTTCTTTATTCAGGTTCCTGGAAGTAATAGACTCAAACAGTTTCAAACAGTTTTGTGTTGCTATTGTCATTGTTTTCCCTTGGACTTGTCTTCTCAAAGAATTTTTCTACTGTAATAAAGCCCTATAAGTAGTGTGTATGGGGGTGTTTACCTACAGGCTTCCCTGGTGGCTCAGGGGGTAAAGAATCTGCCTGAAATGAGGGACATGTGGGATGGATCACTTGGTCAGGAACATCCACTGGAGGATGGCACAGCAACCCACTCCAGTATTTTTGCCTGGAGAATCCCATGGATAGAGAAGCCAGGCGGGCTACAGTCCATAGGATCACAAAGAGTGAGGCATGACTGAAGCAACTTAGCATGCACACAGTCACCTATAAAATGGGTGTTTTGCTTAAGTAACTGAACTAGAAGCCATGTGTCAAATCTGACAGGTCAACAGTCATTGTGTCTGAATGTCCGTATTAACCTGCCCACAGGGGCACATTGTGACTTTGCAATATCATTCCTGGTATTAGTGTCCTCATCAAAGCAACAATAATCAAAATCGCAACTAGCTGTTGAATGACCATCTACAGGAGGATGCTAGAACCCACAAAAAAAAAAAAAAAAAAAAAGCCACACATCCAAAGATACTGCACAAAGAAGCTGCAGCAAGATGGTAGGAATGGCACAATCCTGATAAAATCAAATTCCATACCCACCGGGTGGGTGAACTGCAGATCAGAGAGCAGTAACACCAACAAAGTTCTTGCACTATTGTGAAGGTTCCGAACCCCACGCTAGGTTTCCCAGCCTGGAGATCTGACAAAGGGACTGGGAATTCCCAAGGAATCTGGCCTTGAGGACCAGTGGGATTTGATTATAGGCATTCAGGAGAACTGGGGAAACACAGACTCCAGTCTTGGAGGGCACAAACAAAATTTTGCATGCACCAAGACTCAGAAGAGAGGACAGTGACCCCACAGGAGACTGAACCAAAACTGCTTGCTAGTGTTGGAGGGACTCCTGTGGAGACATGTGTTGACAGGGGCTCACCATAGAGATGGGAGCACTGGAAGGTCCCTCTTGGCATAAACCCTCTTGGAGTTTTCCATGAACCCTACCATAGATCTCTTAGACCCCAGGGCTGGGTCACCTCAGGCCAAACAACTACCAGGAGGGAGCACAACCCCACCCATCAGCAGTTAATTGGATTAAAGCTTTACTGAGCAAGGCCCAGATTTTTCCATCACCAGTCCCTCTCATCAAGAAGCTTACACAAGACTCTTAGCCTCATTCATCAGAGGGCAGACAGAAGAAGCAAGAAGAAGCACAGTCTCACAGCAGCTAAAACAAAAACCATATCACAGAAGGTTAATAATGATGAAAAAGCAGAAAGTAATGTCCCAGTTAAAGGGACAAGGTAAAATCCCAGAAAAACAACTAAATAAAGTGAAAAGAGACAACCTTCCAGAAGAAGAATTCAGAAAAATAGTGAAGAAGATCCAGGATTTTGGGAAAAGAATGGGGGCAAAGATTGAGAAGATGCAACAAATGTTTACCAAAGACCTAGAATATCTAAAGAACAAGCAGAAAGAGATGAGATGAATAATACACTAGAAGGAATCAATACCAGAATAACTGAGGCAGAAAAACAGATATATTACCTGGAGGACAGAATGATGGAAATTACTGCTGCAGAACAGAATACAGAAAAAAATAATGAAAATAAATGAAGATAGCCTAAGAGACCTCTAGGACAATATTAAATGTACCAACATTCACATTATAGGAGTCCCAGAAGTAGAAGAAAGAGAGTAAGGACCTGAGAAAATATTTGAAGAGATAATCACTGAAAACTTCCTGAACTTGGGAAAGGAAATATTCAATCAAGTCCAGGAAGTGCTGAGAATCCCAGGAAGGATAAACCCAAGGAGGAAAACACCAAGACACATAGTAATCAAACTGAAAAAAATTACAGAGATAAAATATAAAAAGCAATGAGGGAAAAGTGACAAATAACATACAAGAGAACCTCCCATCAGGCTATCAGCTGATTTCTCAATGGAATTCTACAAGCCAGAAGTGAATGGCATGATATATTTAAGTGATGAAAGGGAAGAAACTACAACCAAAAACATTCAACCCGACAAGACTTAACTTCAGATTTGATGCAGAAATCAAATGCTTTCCACACAAGCAAAAATTAACAGAATTCAGTACCACCAAACCAGCTTTAACACAAATGCTAAAGGAATTTCTCTAGGCAGGAAACACAAGAGAAGGAAAAGACCTACAGAAAATAAGCCCAAGACAATTAAGAAAATGGTAATAGGATCATACATATCAATAATTACCTTAAATGTAAATAGGTTAAATGCACCAGCCAAAAGACATGGACTGGCTGGGTGAACGAAAACGTGAGCATGTATGCACTTCCACTTACCACATTACTTGACCCCCCCAAATTTTATAATTCTTTTATATTGTTCAGTTAATCATGTTCCCATTATGGTTTGCAATTGTAATTATCTTTTATTTTTTGTCTGGTTATTGATTGTGAAAACTGAAAAACATATTTTACTATTGTGATTAACTATTAGTCACTTGATACTATTGTATGATTGGTCAACAGAAAAATAATAGAACTCTATATAACCAAAACTCGGATAGAAAATAGAAATTTCTAAGGGAAAAACCTGTAATCACTTTTTCAAATCCAGATGCATATCAGAATGGATTAAAAAAGCTATGGTACATATACACAATGGAGTATTATTCAGCCATTAAAAAGAATACATTCGAATCAGTTCTAATGAGTTGGATGAAACTGGGGCTGATTATACAGAGTGAAGTAAGCCAGAAAGAAAAACACCAATTCAGTACACTAATGCATATATATGGAATTTAGAAAGATGGTAACGATAACCCTGTATGCGAGACAGCAAAAGAGACACAGATGTATAGAACAGTCTTTTGGACTCTGTGGGAGAGGGAGAGGGTGGGATGATTTGGGAGAATGGCATTGAAACATGTATAATAAATATCATATAAGAAATGAATCGCCAGTCTAGGTTCGATGCAGGAAACAGGATGCTTGGGGCTGGTGCACTGGGATGACCCAGAGGGATGGTACGGGGAGGGAGGAGGGAGAGGGGTTCAGGACTGGGAACACATGTACACCCGTGGTGGATTCATGTTGATGTATGGCAAAACCAATACAATATTGTAAAGTAATTATCCTCCAATTAAAATAAATAAATTTAAATTAAAAAATAAAAACCAAAGGAAAAAAAAAAAGAATTGCCTTGAAATTTTTTGAAAAATACAAATGCTCAGGTATTGCTTTTTTTCTTCAGAGCTCGAGATATGTTTCTAATGAGCAGTCATGTTTAAAAACAACTGGACTATATGATCTTTTACTTGGATCTAATTTGTTTTACTTTTTCTATCTCATATTCAGTGCTCTCATTTCATTTAGTTTATGTTCTCCAATTTCTCCATCTTTTTTTTTATAGTCTTTATCAAGTGTAGTAGAAAAGCCTTTGTATACATCTATATAAATTTATATTTTAGAAAACTTATGAATTTTTGCCTAGCTAAAAAGCAGTATCACATTTTGATTCCACTTGTTTGATTTAGTATGACTAGAATGCTAGATTTCTCATTAAAAAATAGATTCACAACAAGCAACAAAGTTTTACTGTATAGCATAGGGAACTATAGTCAATATTTTGTAATAACCTATGATGGAAAATAACTTCAAAAATAATATACATGTATTTGTATAAACTAAATTATCTAGCTATGGACCTGAAACATCTTAAGTCAACTATATTTCAATAAAATAGATATTTTTTTAAAAACGACCACAGATAAGAGTTAGAAAATAACAATGTTATTACATGTTTCAACTAAGAAATGTATTTCTAAAGGAATTCTTCACCCCTTTAGTAGAAATAAGACACACTCAAAAATATTTAAGTGGCAATAATTACTAGCTTTACAGACTGTCAGTAATTTATAACCTAAGGTTAGCTGGGAGGTTGATTTTTTTGCCTCTTGTTTTAAATATATAGGTCCTTGCATAAAGGTAATAATTAGCTATCTTTTCTGTAATTTCAGATTGGGAAGGATGAGCAAGTCTAATTTAAGAAATCCAGATAGCATGTATGTCATCTTTAACTGAAGAGTGATCTTGCCTCTGGTCTAGGTTAGAGTTGCTCCAAAGGCAGTTTTAATGTTCTGTTGGATTAGACGTCTGACTAGTTGCAACCCCAGACTGTATTGTAGCATATTCTTGGTCCTCTCTGGTTTTCTTTTTCATTGTTGTTTAGTTGTTAAGTTGTGTCCGACTCTTTGCAAACCCATGGGCTGCAGCACACCAGGCTCCTTTTTCATTCCGTCTCCCAGAGTCTGTTTAAATTCATGCCCATTGAGTCCATGATGCTATCTAGCCATCTCATCCTCTGCCACTCCCTTCTCCTTTTGATTCAATCTTTCCCAGCATAAGGTTCTTTTACTATGAATCAACTCCTCATGTCAGGTCCCAAAGTATTGGAGCATCAGCTTCAGCATCAGTCCTTCCAATGAATACACTTTGGTTAAAGCTCCATTATTTCTGTTCTCCTTTTATTAAATTCCATATCTCTTACATGACAGACCATGACTCAACAATTACCTATATGTCTATGACACAGTCTAACCTTGAAGTTTTGTCTGTGATATTTACTTAGCAAGTGTTATTTAAATATATAAAAGACAAAAATGCTACACATAGGAAAATCAACGTACAATTTTCTCTGACATCACTTCTTGCCTTCTGAAAACACAACTTCTATAACCCAGTTTGTCGTGGTTATTGATATTCAATACTCTTTTTCCTCTCTTGCTTTTTTGATTATCCAACAAATGTTGGCAATTTGATCTCTGGTTCCTCTGCCTTTTCTAAATCCAACTTGAACATCCAGAAGTTCACAGTTCACATACTACTGAAGCCTGGCTTGAGAATTTTCAGCATTACTTTGCTAGCATATGAGATGAGTGCAATTGAGCGGTAGTTTGTGCATTCTTTGGCATTGCCTTTCTTGGGGATTGGAATGAAACCTGACCTTTTCCAGTCCTGTGGCCCCTGCTGAGTAAATTTGCTGGCATATTGAGTGCAGCATTTTTACAATATCATCTTTTAGGATTTGGAATAGCTCAGCTGCTCCATCACCCCCATTAGCTTTGTTCATGGTGATGGTTCCTAAGGCCCACTTGACTTCACATTCCAGGATGTCTGGCTCTAGGTGAGTGATCACACCATCATGATTATCTGGGTCATGAAGATCTTTTTTGGGTAGTTCTTTTGTGTATTCTTGCCACCTCTCCTTAATATCTTCTGTTTCGGTTAGGTCCATACCATTTCTCTCCTTTATTGTGCCTAGCTTTGCATGAAATGTTCCCTTGGTATCTCTAATTTTCTTGAAAAGATCTCTAGTCTTTCCCATTCTACTGTTTTCCTCTAATTCTTTGCATTGATCACTGAAGAAGGCTTTCTTATCTCTCCTTGCTATTCTTTGGAACTCTGCATTCAAATGGGCATATCGTTCCTTTTCTCCTTTGCCTTTCACAACTCTTCTTTTTACAGCTATTTGTAAGGCCTCCGCAGACAACCTCCCTCTTGAGAATTCTGTATGCAAGTCAGGAAGCAATAGTTAGAACTGGACATGGAACATCAGACTGGTTCCAAATAGAAAAAGGAGTACATCAAGGCTGTATATTGTCATCCTGCTTATTTAACTTATGTGCAGAGTACATCATGAGAAATGCTGGGCTAGATGAAGCACAAGCTGGAATCAAGAATGCCAGGAGAAATATCAATAACCTCAGATATGCAGATGACATCACCCTTATGGCAGAAAGAAAAGAAGAGCTAAAGAGCCTCTTGATGAAAGTGAAAGAGAAGAGTGGAAAAGTTGGCTTAAAACTCAACATTCAGAAAACTAAGATCATGGCATCTGGTCCCATCACTTCATGGCAAATAGATGGGGAAACAGTGGAAATAGTGAGAGACTGTTTTGGGGGGGGCTCCCAAATCACTGCAGATGGTGACTGCAGTCATGAAATTAAAAGATGCTTACTCCTTGGAAGAAAAATTATGAACAAACTAGATAGCATATTAAATTTGCCAACAATGGTCTATCTAGTCAAAACTATGGTTTTTCCAGTAGTCATGTATGGATGTGAGAGTTGGACTGTGAAGAAAGCTGAGTGCTGAAGAATTGATGCTTTTGAACTGTGGTGTTGGAGAAGACTCTTGAGAGTCCCTTGGACTGCAAGGAGATCCAACCAGTCCATCCTAAAGGAAATCAATCCTGAATATTTATTGGCTAGATGATGCTAAAGCTGAAACTCCAATACTTTGGCCACCTGATGGAAAAACTGATTCATTTGAAACGACCCTGATGTTGGGAAAGATTGAAGGTGGGAGGAGAAGGGGACGACAGAGGATGAGATAGTTGGATGGCATCATCGACTCAATGGACATGAGTATGACTGAACTCTGAGAGTTGGTGATGGACAGGGAGGCCTGGTATGCTTTCATCCATGGGGGTCACAAAGAGTCAGACATGACTGAGCAACTGAACTGAACTCCTTTTTCTGATATAACTAGTGAATTACCAAATAATATTGACTCCATCTTTCTTTCTTCCTTCTCATGTTTCTTTATATGATTGCCCTAACACTCTGGTGTTAGAGATGTAAATTTTACTTCTTGTTCTTTGTTTTAAATAATTGCATTGCTATAAGCGTGTTACTTACTTTCTACTCTTCCTTTCCCTATGAAAATAAAGAGGTATGATCATTAAAAAAGGGAGATTACTGTGATTCTGCATATGAGTTTATATTGGGCTTCTAGAATGAGCTATTCCTCTGAAACATTGTGTTTTTTCATATTTTATCCAAAAAACCTTCTGTTAGCTAAAGTTCTTGAGGCTCTGGCCACACTGCTTCATGAGTCTAAAGTTACTCTCTCTTACTATGATTTATATTTATATTTTAAAATTTTTAATACACCTTACATGAAAAAATATTTATTTATTTGACTGCAATGGGTCCTAGTTGTGGCATAAGGAATCTTTAGTTGTGGTATGTGGGATTTAGTTCCCTGAGCAAGGACTGAACCCAGGCCCCCTGCATTGGGATCACAGAGTATTAGTCACTGGGCCACCGGGGAAGTCCCTATATATCTTACATTGCTTTTTAGTTTGAAAGGCCCTTTAAAAGGGGGTCCCCAAACTCTAGGATATAATGCCTGATGATCTGAGATGGAGCTGATGTAATAATAATAGAAATGTTATTCAGTTGCTAAGTTGTGTCCGACTCTTTGCAATCTCATGGACTGCAGCACTCAGGCTTCCCTGTCCGGACCGCTACTTTAAAAGCTTAGATGGTAGACTCTCCATTTGTTTCCAACAGAAGTAATAACATTGGAGCCACCTTGAATAGTAATGACTTAGCTTGGGAATTTACCAAGAACAGGGCTTATGTTCACAGAGCACTCAAACCCTTTCTCCCTCCTTCCATTCCTCCCTCCAGTCCCCTAGACCACAGGTTAAGACAGATAAGCTTCTGGCCAGTGGGTGGATTTATTCTCGCTCATCCCTTTGAGGGTCTGGTTTTATGAAGATACCTTGGGCTTATATTCCAAATGTACAGACCAAGGCTTAATCTTTAAACCCCACACAGCTATTCACACCCTATCTCTTCCTTCATCCTGTAGAGTAATTCAAGTGTCTGCTCATATTTGGCACTCTCATATTTCATTACCTCTTTTTATTTTTGAGAATTTTCTCCATATACTTAGGAATTAAGGCAGGCAGCTTCTTTACCACTGAATCACCAGAGAAGGCCCTCCGGGATATAAATTCTCTTTCTGTCACATCATCACCAAGTAAGGTCACTAGAAGGGAATCCTTCTGCTAGTAGCTTAGACATGTTGTTTTTATGTTGGAGTACAGATAAACTAAAATTTTAAGATGTGATCACATGTGCACATGTGGTGCTGTGTGTAAACACACATGTGCCTGGGCATGTGGGTTGTAATCTACCTTTCAGTCTATTTCGGAAGATCATTTTTATTTTTTATTTTTTCCATCCTTTCCCTCTCTCTCTATAAATATTTGTGCATGGCCAGAATCTAAAAAAAAAATATCAAATGTTCATCAATTCACTTTCTCTAACTTCATTATTTTGCTTTGCCCTTCCACACCTACATGCTTTTTCTGTACCCTTCTGGGCCATTCCCTGGACTTGCTGTGTTTAATGATATTTCATGACATTTTCTCTGCTTAGGATGCTTTCTCCCTTCTTTCTACTTCTCAATCCCCTTCTAGCCTCCAAGATTCAGTTCACATATAGTACCTCCTCTCTGAAGCCTCCCATGGTTTTACAAGCTGAGGAAGGCAATCACTCTCTTGTATTTTCATAGTGCTCTATAGATATATCCATTACAATAATGATCTTATCATATCTTAACTATATATGTGTGTATGGGTTCCTCCTTTACCCAACTAGATCATTTGTTCTTTAGGTACAGGGTTTGACATAATAGCATGCACTAGATAATGGCTATTAAAAGATAATGGAAATAAATAACAGAATAACTAAATGAAGAAAGAAAAATCCAACAGTGTTCCTCCACTATTTTCAAGCATTTCTGTAGCTTTTTATAAAAATGTTTTTTTTAATTCAATATCCACTGATGTTTCTCTAAAAGTTCAAACAAATTCATTTTCAAAACATAGGGAATAAAAGGAAGAAAATTAATGACTGGAGGGGAAAGTATGGGCTCAGGGAGCACAGAGTTTGTAGTTCAGGCAAAGCATAAATATAGTTTAGTCTACTCTTTCAGGAATGATGGCTACAGGATGAGACCCCATTGCTGTGTTAGAATTGCCAGATACATGGTTTAAGTATAAACAAGATACACAAGAAAAACAGTAGTTCCTCTTGCAAGTGAAAGATACTTTTTTTTGTAAATGGAAATTTAGAATCTCTGAGTTGACAGCCTTGGTTGCTGGGAGCCAGCACGGGACAAGGGCATGTAGGACTAGAGGGACTCTCTGGGCCATCCCATCCATTACAAGGTCATGCAGAAGAGACCTGATAAGCAAGGCTTCAGGACTTGACGGATGCCCTGGACCTGCTCAAGCATCTACCCCAAAACCAGAATCTGTCTGTCTTACTATTTTATGCCTTTCACCAACTCTTCTGACATTAACAGGGGGCTATCCCCGACCACCTTTCTCTGGAAAAAATCAACTTAGGGCTCTAAATGATAAATCTCCTGGGCATGAAAGGAGTGTTTCAAACTCCCTGTTAGCATTCTAGCTTACTTGGCAGGTTTATCCAGACTCTTGCAACATTGTTGAGCCAATGCTTGCTGCCAAGTTCTCACACCCCTTATCCATTGTGTTCCTGGGAGTGCATATAGTCAGGATGTAGAAAAAACAGGCAGCAGCTTTAGCATTAGCAACATTACACTTTGAGTTAATAAGTTCTTTCTTTGCTGTAACCCGCTGAATCTTTGCTCCATAAAAATGTAACTCTGTACTTTAAGGGTGACGCAGGCTAAGAAATTTAAGAAAAAATATTTCAAGGGAAAGTAAGTGTTTTAGCTGACCAACCTTTATCAAAAAGGGGTCATAAAATGTTAACAGGCCTCTGGGCCAGAAGATAATGTACAAAAAATAAGATTCTTGCAGGAAAGAACCTGGTATCGATAAAAGTTAATACTGATGGAATGTTGAGTTGACTCTGCATTTTTCACTTTGCTCAATGTACAACTCAGGGTACAAAAGCCCTCTCTGAAAATAAAGTGACGGGCCTTGATCACCGAAGAAGCTTGGTCTCCCTGTGTCTTTCTTTCTTTCTTTCTCTCTCTTACTCTCTTTGTCAGGCTAATCCCTTGGAGCACAGAGGCTCCCTGTGTTCACTTATTTGCCTGGGCTTCTAAGATCTGAATGGGAAGGCGCTCTGCGTCTTCACTCCCTTGGGAGACCGGGAGGGTGCCTGCAGCCTACGTGAATAGAGCAAGTCCCTTGTCTTGGGGCTTTATTAGCTTTCTGTGTAAACCAAGGAATATCAGCTTCTATTCTTTCCTCTCTCATTCATTCATTTCATTCATTCATTCACCAAAGTCATGCATCCTGAGGGTATCCCTGGACTCTGCTGGGGCTGGACCCTGGCACTTGGTCAACATAATTATGTCAAAATATTTCACGGTTCATACAGGTGCTTGCCAGATGAAGCTGTGTTGAGAACTTCAGCACTTATTAAAGAAATAAAGCCACTTATCTTGTTCCATTCATCTGTACAGGCACTTTAGAAAATGGCGTACTACCAACTGAAACCATGACTGCTAATAGGCCTGGCACATCCACATTAATAGCACTTTTGAAATTGTCTACAGGGTAGAAACAGGACTGCAGATGTATGAGAAAGCAATATGCATGTATTTTATCCATGCATATCTGCCATCTTTCTTACTTCCTTTCTTTTTTCTTTCTTCCTCATTTTCTCCTTCCCTTTCTTTTGTTTTCATCAGTTCTCTCTCTAAGCCCTTATTAAGTGTCTATTCAGTAATATAGCTCAAATTATAAACAGTGTACTTGTGATAAACTTCCTACTTCACAGAGATCACACAGTGGTAGAGGAAATTATAGATCAGTGGCTCCCAACCTTTTTGGCCCCAAGGACCAGTTTCATGGAAGACAGTTTTTCATGGAAGATAATTTTCCATGGGCCAAAGAGTAGGTATGGTTTCAGGATGATTCAAATGCATTACATTTATTGTTATTTTATTTCCATTATTATTACATTAGTTCCACCTCAGGTCACCTGGCATTAGATTCTGGAGATTGAAGACTCCTGTTGTAGAGGGTCATGATACTGAAGATACTAATAATCACAATAATAATCTCATGTAATCTCTTCCAGATACTATGCTAGTGACTTTAGTTTGTTGTTTTTGTTTTTTTTTTTAAAACCACTTTCTATCTGTATTACTGGTGGCAAGATTCTTAATCTCTGGAAGCTAATTTCCTCATTTGTAAAATAAGATTATCATGATAGAACCAATTTCTGATGTTTCTGATGACACTTAGAAAAATATCTTGTTCATGGCAGGCACTCCATAGTTGTTAACTCTTATTATCATTGTCTTGGTCTTCCACTTTGCAGATGAGAAAAGTAAGCCTTGGAGAACTAAGGCATGTGCTCATGAAATTGAAATCAAAAGTTTCAATGTGTTATGTGCTGACATGGAGAAATGGACTATAGTGATGGGGCTCAAGGAATGATAGATTTAGAGCATCAATCGCCAGAATAGCAGAAACACTAACTGTGATCAACTCCAAGTAATTAAACTATCACATATATGTCTAGCAAGAATATCATTAACTCCATTTTAAAGGTGGAAAAATCAGTTTTAAAAAGACATAGTCTTGACCATCACAGAGTTTGCAAGTAGCTGAGCTACATTGTTTTGACTCACAAGCCCAAGCTCTTTCTAGCACACAATGCAGCCTGCACCAGAAAATGGCAATAGTTTGAATTCACAGCTAGCCTTGGCAGCACTTGAGTCCGTTACAGATAGATGGCATTGAAATAATGGATTTTGCACAGTCCTCCTTGTAAATTAGCTTCCAGTCTTAATATAGTGTTCCTAAAGTTGGTTTTTTGCTAAATGTTGCTTTATTACAGCAACACTATGTGGATTTAGTCCTTTCTGAAATGTCTTTTCCCCAGAGGCATATCAGCCAACACTAACAGCAGCTATATTCAGCTGAGATCTCCAGATAACTGATGTACTTTGTCACTGGCACCTTTATGAGCTTTATTTGCTCAGGATGAGCTGGAAAAAAAAAAAAATCCTGCCTCTCATTTCTTTCTAAAATCATGGTACTGAAATGCTAAAGTACCAAAAGTGATCTTGAACCCAAATTCCAGGTGAAGAAACATAATTATTTTAATGAGTACTAAGGAGATCCAACCAGTCTATTCTGAAGGAGATCAGCCCTGGGATTTCTTTGGAAGGGATGATGCTAAAGCTGAAACTTCAGCTAAAGCTGAAACTTTGGCCACCTCATGTGAAGAGTTGACTCATTAGAAAAGACTTTGATGCAGGAGGGATTGGGGGCAGGAGGAGAAGGGGATGACAGAGGATGAGATGGCTGGATGACATCACTGACTCGATGGACATGAGTCTGAGTGAACTCCGGGAGTTGGTGATGGACAGGGAGGCCTGGTGTGCTGCAATTCATGGGGTCGCAAAGAGTCGGACATGACTGAACTGAACTGAACTGAACTGAACTGAATGCTAAGTGAAATTTGCATGGTGTTCAAGGCTTGAAATCAGTGAACTGAGAGCATATCCAGTTCTCCAAGTGAAAACACAGTGCTGAGACGTGCCGCGCAGTCATTTCACTACCACCTGAGGTTTGGCCCCCAAATTTCTTTCTCCTACCTTGGATACTACCTAAATGGGTATTTTCAATATTGAGACCCCCGTGGCAGCTTAAAAAAGAAGAATAAAACTTATAATGGTCTGAAGTCCCTATTACCTCTGGTTTTCCAACTGAGAATTGTAGCTGAATAACACAGTTGAACTTACACATGCCGTAGGATGTGCAGAGCTATTTAGTAATATGTTCCTGAATTAAACTTTATAGATAAAGGGAGGGGGTGCAGTCACTCAGATGCTAAGAGGGAATATAATGCAGTTCACATCTTGGGATCCAACCCTACCCTACTGGTGGGAGTGTAAGCTGGTGCAGCCACTATGAAAATACTATGAAGGTTCTTCAAAAAACTGAAAACTGAGCTGTCATTTGATCCAATGATTCTGCTCCTGGGCATATATCTGGATAAAAATATGATTTAAAAAAATGCACGTACCCCTATCTTCACAGCAGGACTATTCACAATAGATAAGACATGGAAGCAACCTAAGTGTCCATTGACAGAGGAATGGATAAAGAAGATGTAACATACATACACATACAGATACACACACACACACACACACACACACACATATATATATAGTCTGACTCATTCCACACTAGTTATATAAACAATGAAATATTATTTGGCCTTAAAAAGAATAAAATAATATCACTTGGAACAACATGCATGGATCTGGAGATTATCATGCTAAGTGATGTAAGTCAGAAAGAGAAAGACAAATACTATGTGGAATCTGAAATGTGGCACGGATGAACTTTTATGAAGCAGAAACAGATCCACAGAGAGTAGAGAAAAGCCTTGGGGGCGCCAAAGAGATGGGAGAAGCATGGAGCAAGCTTTGGGGATTAGCAGATGCAAAGTATTATATATGGAACAGATAAACAAGAAGGTTCTGTTGCATCACACAGGGAACAGTATTCAATATTTTAGTGTAAAATCATAATGGAAAATATAAAAATTATATATATATGTATAAATACATCACTTTATTGTGCAGCAGAAATTAACACAACATTGTAAATCAATTATATTTCAATCAAAATCAGAAGAAAACAAGAACAAAACAAAAACTTGAGTTCCAGTGTTTAGAGACTACAAATTTCTTCTTTGCATTTCATTCATCAAACATTTATTGAGTATCTACTCTTGGCCAGGTACTTTTTTATTGACTAGAAGACAGAATCAAACAAAACAAAGCAAGACACCTACTCTCATTGGGGTTTTAATTGAGTGAAATGAGTCAGACGATAAACAAGGTAAATTAGGGAAACAAGTAGTATGTCTGGGAATGTATATGTTTAAATTAGGTAGCCAGAGAGGGATTCATGGAAGGGTAAAGACCTGAAACAATGAAGAGAGAAATACAGAGTTTACAGACAAACTGTTGTTCACATGGGTGTATAAGAAAAATGAACCACATTCTGGAAGCAGAATCAATCAACCATTAGTCAACCACGTTTAGGAAACAGAGTTGGGTATTCTCAGCTCAAGGAGAATTGATAAGCTTATCAATTTCTCCCTATGATAACCACCATTTTGAAACTAGTAGTGTATGAAACTGATTACTTCATGGAAATAGCATGTGTGCCTGCCTGGTCTGCCCGGTCATGTCTGATTCTTTGGGCTCCATGGACTGAAGCCCACCAGGCTCCTCTAACCATGGGATTTTTCCAGGCAAGGATATTGGAGTGTGTTGCCACTTCCTCCTCCAGTGGATCTTCCAATCTCCAGGATCGAACCTGTGACTCCCGCATCTCTTACATCAGCAGGCAGATTCTTTACCACTGAGTCACCTGGAAAACCCCATGGAAACAGCAACAAGTGGTAAATTAAAAACCAGGGATTCAGTAACCTAAATATTGACAGGGAAAAAAAGTGGAAATATATGAGGTAGAAGCCATTAAATGCTTTTCAATCTATTGCATCATATAATTGTAGGCTATCATTTCATTAGGTAATATGCAGATGTTAATGATATTGTAGCAAATTATATCAGAGGATAAACTCATTATTGTTGAAATATGTATTATATGAGAATGTTAACAGACAAAATTAAAGACAAGCTGTCTATTTGATAATAACGATGAAATGACCATGTTTTAAACCTAATTATCATCTTCTCCTGTCTCCCCAAGACACCTAGAACTTTAATTGAATGATAATAATGACATGCCTATAAAGCTAATAGGTTGCAGATATCAAGGGACCTGATGTGGAAATTATGCAGCTAGAGGTCAACAAGCTTATTCACTCTAAATTAGTTAATATGCATTATTAAATATTATTAATTAGATAATTTAATAATGATACTGAAGCAGACTTTTAATGCTTAGCCCTTGATCCCATGCTGCCTCTCCCTTAGAAGCAATCTTTTTCTCTTCTTTGAATTGGACGCTTACCCAGATTTCGCCTCCAAAGCATCCCTTTCCAGAATATTTAGTCTCTGCTATGGATGCAGAGACCAACTCAGATGTAACTAAAGGTTATTTATGCTTCCATACTTTAGAGTCAGCTTCGTAAGGATCTTTCCTAAGAAAAGGAAACAAATGGTCTATGTATTGCAAACACAACCAACAAAAGACTCTTTAATGTCCTGCCAGCCTCCAGACTAATTGACATTCTTATTTGCATAAGTGGAGAAGCAGGAAGTACAGAGAGACAGATGGGTGAATATCAATTGATGTTCATAAACCTGAACAATGCTGTTTGCACTCATCAATCCAGCTTCTCAAACAGCAAGTATTACTTACAGTATATCACAATCCAGCAGTGACACATAGAATACCTTTCCGGCAGAGTCTCACTGGCATTGCCTCACTGGCATTGCCCTTGATTTATTGGCCAAGAAAGGACCACCATGGTGTTATTCATATTACATAGCTTGCAGCTGAGGGGAACTTTAAATCTGGAGTGGAAGAGAAAAACAAACCAAAAAATGACCCCAAAAAGGCCTAATCTGCTTCCAGTTGTGGCTGAAGTTGGGGAAGATGTGCTTTGATTAATACTTATTTACAAAGAGATATCACTCCAAAATAATAAAATGAGTCTGTCAACTATGTTTAACTCAGAGAAAGCAAGTAGAAATAAACTCTCACTTCCGCTGAAGCTTTTTGTGTGGTCATTCATCTGCCATATAGGGAAGATTAGAGAGATCTCAATAGCCATCCTTGGCAGCCTGCCTTCCTCTCCAATCTAGCTTAGCCTCTTAAATCCTATATTCATGTCACAACATGTTTAAACATTAACAGGTCTGTCTTAGTCAGGGTTTCCCTGTGGCTCAGTGGTAATGCCTGCCAATGCAGAAACACAAGAGACACAGGTTTGATCCCGGGGTTGGGAAGATCCCCTGAAGCAGGAAATGGCAACCTACTTCAGTATTCTGAAGTGGGACAATTCCATGGATGGAAGAGCTTGGTGGGCTACAGTCCATGGGGTCCCAAAGAGACGCAACTGAGCACAAGCACTTAATTCAGGCTAATATAACAAAAATCCCATAGGCTAACTGGCTAAATAACAAAAACTTATGTTCTGAAGTCTAGGATGTCCAAAATCAAGGTTTTAACCAATTTGGTATCTGGGGAGGTCCTTCTTCCTAGTTTGCCAGAGGGACATACTCTCACTGTAACCTCATGTATCTGAGAGAGAAATCATCTCATATTTAAAAAAATAAGGGTATGAATTCCATTCACGAGATCCCTATCCTCATGACCTAATTATCTTCCAAAGACCCTCCCCCCCTCCAAATATCATCACACTGGGCATTAAGGCTTTAATACCAGAACTTTTGGGCATCACAGGTATTCATTTCAATGCAAGTTCCCTCTAAAAATCCAAACGTCTTACTTGGTTCTAGAACTTGCATGAAAAGACTGATGGTTAAATGGCTACAACAGGAATTCAGGAATCAAGAGGGAAAACACAGGATACGGCTACATGACAAATAGAATTTTGAATTCAAGCAGGGAATTTCCTTTCCCTCTGCTTTCTTTGCTAGTCTTTAAAATGAATGGCAAAGTTGAAGGACATAATCTCAAAGATTTCTTCCTGACCCAACACTCCATGATTCTATACTACTAAGGTAATTTTAAATTGTTAAGAGACTAGAAAGAGCAGTCACATTTATTTGCCATCTGCTATATGTCAGATATTCTCTTCAAAGGGTTTTAAATGAATTAATTCATTTAGGTTGGTCCTTGCTCAGACCAACTCTTTCCCTAAATATCACAAGGCTAAGTCCCATTCTGTGTTCCCATCTTTGCTCATATGTCAGTCTGTTTTTCCATATTCCAGATCTGCCACAATCTCACCAAATTTCCATAAGTCTTCTTATGTTAGAACTTACCATTTTATTTACTTGTGTATTATTTTTGTTGTTTATTCCCTCTCTCTATTTGCTAGCAAGTAAGCTTCACACATTGTAGGACTCATTTTTTTAATTGAGGTATAACTGACATTTTTATATTTTTAAATGTACAATGTAATGATTTGATATTTGCATATATTGGAAACTGTGCTTAGAAATGTGCCTTACTCAGAGAAGGAGCGTATGATGGCTTATATATCAATTTGACTAGACCATGGTATTCATACACCAAATGTTATAGAGATACTTTTTAGATGAGATTGATATTTACATTAGTAAATATATTTACATTAGTAAATATATTTACATTAGTAAATATAGGTGGGTTTCATCCAACAAGTTGAAGATCTGAAGAAAAAACAAAAAAAGACCTCTACTGAGAAAGTGAGAATTCTATGAGCAGACTGCCTTTGACTGTGTTGCAATATCAACTATTCCCTGCCCTCCTCCAACCTGCAAGCCTACCCTGCAGATTTTGGACTTGCCAGCCTCTATGATCGCATGAGCCAATTTCTTAATATAAACCCTGTCTCAAGAGAATGAAAACTCAAATCACAGACCAGGAGAAAATATTTTCAAAAGACATGTCAGATAAAGGATAATTATACAAAATATCCAAAAATTAACTGTAAAATAGGATAATAAATAATCTAATTTAAAAATGAGCCAAAGACCTGAACAGACACCTCACCAAAGAAGAACATATACAGATGGCAATTAAGCAGATGAAAAGAATAGTCTGCATAATAGCCCATCAGTGAATGCAGATCAAAACCACAATGATATATCACTACACACCTACTAGAATGGCCAATTCCAGAATCCTGACAACACTAAATGTTGGCAAAAATGTGGAGCAACAGCAATGCTCATCCATTGCTGGTGGGGATGCAAAATGTTATAGCAACATTGGAAGATAATTTGGAAGTTTCTTACAAAGTGAAATATACTTTTATCCTATGATTGAGCAATTGCATTCCTTAGTATTTATCCAAAAGAGCTGAAAACCAAACCTACACAAAAACTTATACACAACTGTTTACAGCAACTTATTCATAATTGCCCAAATTTGGAAGCAAGTAAGATATCCTTCAGTAGGTGAATGGATAAATAAAGTGAGGAGTATTGAGGCAGTAGAAAATTAATCAGTGCTAAAAAGGAATCAGCTGTCAAGTCATGAAAAGATTTAGAGCACATTTAAATGCATATTACTAAATGAAAGAAGCCAATCTGAAAGTCTAAATAACATATGATTCCAACTCTATGACATTTTGGAAAAGCTAAAGTTATGCAGATGGTGAAATGATTGGTAGTTGTCAGGGGTTGGGGAAGGAGGGGTTGAATAGGTGGAGCATAGACAATATTTAGGGCAGTGAAAATACTCTGTTTGATACTATAATGGTAGACACATATCATAATTTTGTCCAAATCCATAGAATATACAAAACCAAGAGTGAAATCTAATGTAAACTATGGACTTTGGTTGATAAGGATGAGTCTCTGTAGGTTCATCAAATGTCATAATGCATCACTCTGGTGGGAGATGTTGATAATGAGGAAGGTAATGCCCACGGAGGGTACAAGGGTATATGGGAGCTCTGTATTTTTGCTCAGTTTTGCTGTAAACAGAAAATTCCTCTAAAGAAATAAAGTCTGTTAAAATAATGAATAAGTAATTAAATAAAATATTTTTCTATACATCCTACTGGTTATTTTTCTCTGGAGAATCCTAATAGAGAGTATAACATATATTTGTAGAATGGATGAATGTGTCCCCAAGTAATCTCTTTGAGGACAATGAAATTGAGAAAAATTAAGGGACTTGCTTAAGGATAGAACTAGCCAACAGAGAAAATGGGATTTGATCTTAGTTGCTGTCAAAGCCTAAGCTCAGGCTCTCTCCTGATTATCCTCTAATTATCATATATAGTCTGATGGAAATAGAGCCCAAGATAAATAAGGCTCGATGAAATCTTGAACTGTGGAAAAGACATGTTATTAAGGAGCCCTCCAAATATAGGGAACTCTCCCAGAGCTTTCTCCTTCATCAGGCCCATAAGGGCACCAGATGTCTAGTAGACATGAGTGTTTCAGATGCTACTACATATGAGGCCAACCTCCCAGACCTCTCCACAGCTTCCCTGGTCAGAAAGAGTAACATTATCACAGAACATCCATCTTGGTAAAAGATGGCTATTTCCTTGTTTTAAATCAACAATCTCAAGTAATATATTTTGTTATTATGAAGATGGGTCCAATTTTAAAGTGCCAGTAACAGTTTATATAATACATGCCCTTTATAATTCTAAAAAAATGTTCATTTCTTTTTTCACATCTCTAAGCAAAGACTGTATGTCTCATATAAGTCTTGATGTACCAGCCAACAAATCCTTAGACTTAATAATCACTTCAGTCTTGAAGGATAAAAATAAAGAGAAATAAAATGTGTTGTCAAATTTTGATGATGAAGATTTTAATGTATAATTATGCATATGAAACTGCTTAGAAACAGTGAAAATATATGTATCAACAAATTTTTTGGAGAATACATTTGAAAGTCTTTATATTCAAATGCTATTCTATATAATCCCACATCCAGGAAAACTTTGAATATGTCTCTAGATTCTTGAAGTGACATGATTTTCAGTTAAAACAGACTGTATTTTTTTTCTCTGTCATCATTATTATAGAAGTTATATTGTGTATAAAACTGTTAGCAACTGTGATACTGTCTATCCTGGCAAAGGGGATTCTATGCAAAACTGCTAGGAATATATTGAGTGATTTATAAATAATATCGTATATGATAGGGATGACCTAAAAACTTCAAATGTAAACAAACAACAAATTTTAGGAACCTTTCAATTAACCCTTAAATATTTGGAGCTCTGATTTTTATTATCTTTCATGTAGTTGTATTGTTTAATACAATAAAATCTTCTCTGACTGGCATATGAAAATTTCACTTTTAAATTTGCTATTCAATCAATAATGAGATACTATAATTCTCTGGTGATAACATATTTTTAAAAACAAATATATGTGCACTGAAACAGGAATCTCCTATTCTACTAGGAAGAGCATAATTTCATGCAACTTTACTGGAAATAATTTGACATTAGTTATCAAGTCCTAAAATGAGTTCATAACATTGGAACCAATAAGTCTAATTCTAGAAGTATATACTATTTTTTAAATTAAGTGTATGGATACAATATTTATTCTCTATTAAACTAAAAGAAATAGCTGGGCCCTCTCTAGGCATCCTTTCAACAGGGCTGAACAGAAGCTGCCTCTTTGAGGAGTCTATGTGGCAACCACCTGCCAAAATTTTGCATTTATCACTAGATCCTCAGGAAAGATGATGTTTGAATTGTCCAATTTCTGTGAGCCAGTTGTTTAAATAAAGTCTTTAGCAGAAATACAATTAAATAAATTTCCAACTTAATAACATATTAAAATATTTAAACCCGTTGTTCACTAATTATTTTATCACATTTTACCATTCTCTATGCTCTTGAGGTTCTTCACACCATACCTGCAGAGTGGAAATGCTATATAATGGTATGGTGCGGTACCTTTCTTCCCAACACCATGCTCAGTGATATCACATTGGAAGCTTGAAACTGGCCATGAAGGGAGTACTTACTAGAAATCAGGAAACAATGAAAATCACACCTTTATTTCTTTTTTGTCTGATTGCCTAAATAAGCATTTCCCAACTTTTTTTTTTTTTACTGTTATTATCCTGGGCTTTCCAGGTAGCACTAGTGAAAAAGAACCCACTTGCCAACGGAGGAGATGTAGGAGAAGCTGGTTTGATTCCTGGGTCAGGAAGATGACCTGGAGGAGGGTGTGGCCACCCACTCCAGAATTCTTGCCTGGAGAATCCCGTGGACAGAGGAGCCTGGTGGGCCACAGTCCATGGGGTCGCAAAGAGTCAGACATGGCTGAAATGACTTAGTAACAGCATCACTACCCCTGAGTAGTCCTTTTAGATATTTTTCAGCCTAAGTGTTCCCTCCTCATGAAATATTGAAAACATAGATATATTATCATTTGTATACACTATTATATCTATGCTTTATACATGAAAAGTAAAAATTTTTTGTCTGTCCCAAGAACCAGTTTTGGCCCCCATGGTGCCATATCACCTCCTTTGAGAATACATAATCTAAACTTTAAAAAGTGATGGAAAAAATGTTAATAATGTAGATTAAACATACATGCCTCATGCCTGCAGATGTTGCATTGTGAATAACAGCAAACTGAGAAATATTCTTCCAATATTTGAACATTATTATAAAACAAAGATTTGCTTACTTCATTTAAAAACTTCTGAAGTTTCAACCTGTCTTTGTGGTTTCACTTTTGACTTGCACATTAATGTGAATGAAAATATCAATCAAAATTAATATTGAAAATATGACAATATTGGAAACTGACAATAATTCATTTGTCAAATGCAACCATAGATTGGCTACAGATGAAAGACTTCTGTAAAAGTCAACAAAGGCATTCTGTGAGGATAAATCAGATATATGAATTTATAATGAAGAATATTTTATATTTTATCATTATTTTTAAATTGTTTGTAATACATCCTTTATATCAGTAAGGTTTATAATACACACCACACACACACACATATATACAGATACACATATCTTTTGTTTCAAGAGTTGCTGTTAAATATTTACCAGCACATCACTTCATATAACCTACATTTAAAATCAAAGTCGCATAAATATCTGCACCAAACTGATGAATCTCCTTCTGGATATTTTTAGAAACAAAAATTTAAGAACATGGTTGCAAAAGTCAACCCTGGGAGGGAGATTAGGAGAAATATTTTAACATCTGTTTTGGTCTTTTTCAAGTTTTCTGAAAGGAATATGAATATTTTTATTTTATACATTTTTTCCATTTTCTATCCCCTGCTCAATCACATACAAACATTTAATATAATTTCACAACGGTGTAATTAGGTGACCCACACACCCATATGGAGAATGGAAGGGCCAATCTGAGGAGAGACAGCAGAACAGGGGAGAAGAAGAAGGAAAGAGATGGTCTAATTAAGGAGGAAGAAAAGAATAGCAAAGATGCAGAACTGATGGCATGCCAAGATTGTTTTGGGGGTCGTGATGTTACAATTCCAGAGGATGGGGGATCAGCACAGAGCCCATCCACCGAAAGAGTCAAAGTTGAAAATAAAAATGAAGAAGAAAGACCACACAAACAAAAACTAGCAAAAAAAAAAATAGTAGAAGAAGAACATACACCATCTTCATCTATCCCAATTCTGTTAGTTGTCCTCATTCAAATCTGGGAAGGCAGCTATCTCCTTTGAGGTGTTAGATGAATTGCCAGTTCACCAGTGAGTAAATGCAGGCTCTGTATTACTGTTTTAAACTTGTTAATCTAATTCCATAGGAGTGGTGCTGGAGAAATGTATACTTGGGGTAAAATAACTTAAATGTTCTTACTGACATTTTCAGGGATTATATATCCCAATAAAAGCATGATATTATTGCAATTCTTATTCTGGACTCAAAGAATAGTGTCAGGAGGAATACGTATTCCTTAATTGGTGTGAATGTATGCTTTCTGGGGGGGCTTCCCAGGTGGTGTTAGTTGTTAAGAATCCACCTGCTAATATAGGAGACTTAAGAGACACGAGTATGATCCCTGGCTCAGGAAGACTCCCTGGAGGAGGATGTGGCAACCCACTCCAGTGTTCTTGCCTGAAGAATCCCCATGGACAGAGGAGCGTGTTGAGGTACAGTCCCTGGGGTCACAAGAGTTGGACACGACTGAAGCAGCTTAGCTAGCTCCCACAGATGCATGCTTTGTGGACCATTTTTACTAGCACTCTGCTGTGGAAGTTTCTGAGGAAAAACTAAGGAGCTTTAAGCAGATTTCCTTATAATTTTTAGGTAGCAATGGGGTATCATCCTTTTCTATTGAAAATTAGGAACAGTAATGGGCAAAATTACTTTGGGTTCTGGCAATTATGTGTAAACTCTCAGGGAAACAATACAATAATCAGGAATCAATTTAAAATATCTAGTTCTTAAAATGCCTTTATTTAAATGTGCATGAGCGAGTGCAAGGTACAAACTCTTGGGTGTAAGATAGGTTCAAGGTGTATTATACAACAGTTTATAATGACTGTAAATGGAAAGTAACCTTTAAACACTGTATAAAAAATTAAAATAAAAAATAAGAAAGTTAGAGCAAAAATAATCCAAAATAAATATTTTTCCTTTTTACAACTGTATAAGAAAATAAAAGGGTAAACTATTCTTATTTTGATCCAATTAGAAAATGAGGGTAATAAATTCTTCTTTTCTCTAGCCCCCTTCACTAAGTTTCCAAGCTAAAATTTTCATCTGTATACCTGAATTATCACCTAGTTATAATATTTCTTAAAAAAAAACAACAACAAAACTGAGAATTAAAGTTAAAAGAGGCATGTTCCAAGACAGTTAAAAGAGGCACGTTCCAAGACTGGCATATTTTAGTCATAGCAATAAATAATGTTCTTTCGCATAAGTAATATGCCATGTCTTCCTGACGCATATATTCTATAGGGGTCTCTAATTGAAACATTTTATAGAAAACAGATGGCTGTAGCTTTCCTACTAACTTGTTTGTTATGATCTGTCTGAAGCCAGAGATATTTCCCTTTGTGAGCCTAAAAAAACTAGCGAGAACATGTAGAAAGAGAAAGAGTTAGCTTTAGGAATAAATCTTGAGATATTATCACTCACTGGTCTAAAAAGTCTGGTCCATAGCCTCAAAAGATTATCAGTTGTTTGCCCCCAAAGGACATAAATGAAGTGTGAAAGTGGGTTTTGTACTTGTCTCAATAGACTCCACAGTGCAACTCATTTTCCCATTTCTATGCTGGCTGCTGACTATAAATTGTCAGCTCTCCGTGCAGCTAGACTTTTTGGGTGAACTACCAAGCCCTTCTGGCTCTCTCTGGAGCTGTAACATTCTACCATAAGGAGTTGGCAGTGTGACCACAGTCAAAGAAAAATCAAGGTAAAATAATTCACACAAAGGAGATCCACAGCCACAGGTTGAGATGATGGCTAATTACAAGAGGTAAAAGATTAAAAAGTCAAAAATGTTGTAAGAATCCCAACAATTGCAGGCATATTTCACTTTCATGAAACACTTCCATATAATAAAATGATGAAAAGAGCTTCAGAGTCAAAGAGATCAAGGTTAGAAGCCCGTTTCTACCACATCTTATTAACTGTATAATCTGAGGCATCACACATTACTAATTTCCCCAAGTCTTAGTTTTCTGATCCATAAAATGAAGCAAAACAAAACAAAATTAAAAAAATATAAAAAACAGAGAACAACCATGTGCTGATCTGAGTTAACTGATGTGATTTATATAACACCATTAGCACATATTAAGATTGAAATAAAATTGTGGCTAATTTTGTTCCAACACCATAAAAAATTATACTCTATTCTTATGTAATTTTTTTTACAGGAGAACCAATTGCAAGAGTAAGAGAGAGTCTGAGGTTCAAACAAAAGAATCACGCAGCAAAGGTCAGTGGAAAGAACACAGGCTTTAGGAGCAGATCTATTATCAACACAGGTGCTTACTTGACTGTTAGCATGTCACTTTGTCTCTTGGAACTCCTCATGCAAACTGCCAATAAGGACAACCACCTTGAAGGGTTATTGTGAAGAGCTTGCATCTTTTGTGTAAAGCACACAAATAACACGTTTGGCACACAGGATTATGATATGCAAAAAAAGTGTCATTGAGCTGGAAAATTTATCTTTGGGGCTAGAATACAAGGCAGTCCTGACAGTAATAATAAATAGACCAGCTTACATTATTATTACACTTTATCATTTCAAGAATTATCTATCTCAAGCACTTTTTGAACTAAGAAGGCCAGGAATTATGCCCATTCTTAAGATGAAGAAAAGGAAGCACTCTAATGTTTTTGTAAAACTGTGTGTATGTGAAAGAGAGAGAGAAATAAGAGTCACATTAATGAAGGGGGAAAATCTTCAACAATGACTGATGTTATTAAAAATCAAGAATGCTGAGAAGTGAAAAAGGTTTTCAATCCTATGAGCTTTCACTGTCACTGTTTTTCCACTTCCACATATTTATGATTGAATCACTATTGTTTGATGAGCCATTTCCTAACTGGCACTATTGAAAAGACTAATGAGCCAGGAGACCTGGTGAGTTAAATTAACATTTTAAAAGTTAAAATTTATCCAGATTAGTAATAATTAAGCACACAAAAATGCCAGGGCAACACCACCAAGATTAATCCTAGCCTGCTATAAAAATAATTCACTTTGTGTACTTGAATTAGCTGTGAAAAGGTCTGTCTTTGAACACCAACTACAGTAATTGTTTAGAACTGCCATTATTGCCCAGAAATATAAGTTTAAAGATTTGAACTGAATTGAATGCTAGATAAAAAGCACACAACTTATTAGGAGTCAGAATGAAATGAATGTTCTGAATGAATAAAAACTCATATTTGAGACAAAAATAAATTCTTAAAACATTCAAACCTTTTAATTTACTGTTTTGGAGACTAGATAAGTACACAGTTCCTTTTTAAACTCCGTCCAATCATTGCAGGGGTAAGTGTTTCAATGTGTCCAGTAATTCTGTAAAACATATTTCCTTCAATTAGACTTTTTCTAGCTTTATGAATGTATCACCATTGCTGACCACATAGTGCCCTTAAAATATTTAAACTCAGTACTGTTAAGTCCTTTTTATTTTCCCTCCTAGAAGGAAACTATTTTGAAGGTAGAAAAGAATTAGCTTGTTAAGGAAAACATCTACTATCTCCTTAAGCATCTTTCTCTTTCCTGCTTGTCTACTTTGATTAATTTTGCCATCACTATACCAGCTCAGTCCCCAAACATGTACTTGCTCCCCTTAATTGATTCTAATCTGACCAATCATGTCCAGGTAGACATTTGTTTCCTCTTAGCTTAGATAGATATGGATTTTAAAATGTATTAAGAAAGGAACAAAATAAATAAATATATAAAGTCATCAATATTTCCTGTGCTTATGCTTATAATATAGACTTCAGAGTTTATGACTGCTTCAACAGAAGGATTGTTTCACAGACAACTTTACACCTTCTTAAAGCAAAATCAAAGAAGAGTCAGATCTCCACCTGAATTCATTTTATGGACTTTCTTCCAAATCCCAAACCCCAATCCAAATATCCTTTAAGTTATATTTGGGGAAAATTTTAGGTGACTATTTCTGCACATATCCCTATCTTCTAGTTGACAATTAAGGTTTATCTACAGGAGACAATGCGGCCCTCAAAGCAATTCTATATTAAATGATGCTGTAGAGTATATGAATATGCAGAGCAAATATGATATCCCAAGGCAAGATTTACACATACATGGCATAAGCCACTGTTACTCTTCAGTTCAGTTCAGTTCAGTTCAGTCGCTCAGTCATGTCTGACTCTTCGCGACCCCATGAACTGCAGCTCGCCAGGCCTCCCTGTCCATTACCAACTCCCAGAGTTCACTCAGACTCACGTCCATCGAGTCACTGATGCCATCCAGCCATCTCATCCTTGGTCGTCCCCTTCTCCTCCTGCCCCCAATCCCTCCTAGCATCAGAGTCTTTTCCAGTGAGTCAACTATTCGCATGAGGTGGCCAAAGTACTGGAGTTTCAGCTTCAGCATCATTCCTTCCAAAGTACACCCAGGACCGATCTCCTTTAGAATGGACTGGTTGGATCTCCTTGCAGTCTCAGGGACTCTCAAGAGTCTTCTCCAACACCACAGTTCAAAAGCATCAATTTTTCGGCGCTCAGCTTTCTTTACAGTCCAACTCTCACATCCATACATGACCACTGGAAAAACTATAGCCTTGACTAGATAGACCTTAGTCAGCAAAGTAATGTTTCTGCTTTTGAATATGCTGTCTAGGTTGGTCATAACTTTCCTCCCAAGGAGTAACTGTCTTTTAATTTCATGGCTGCAATCACAACCTGCAGTGATTTTGGAGCCCCCAAAAATAAAGTCAGCCACTGTTTCCACTGTTTCCCCATCTATTTGCCATGAAGTGATGGGACCGGAAGCCATGATCTTCGTTTTCTGAATGTTGAGCTTTCAGCGAACTTTTTCACTCTCCTCTTTCACTTTCCTCAAGAGGCTTTTGAGTTCCTCTTCACTTTCTGCCATAAGGGTGGTGTCATCTGCATATCTGAGGTTATTGATATTTCCCTCAGCAATCTTGATTCCAGCTTGTGCTTCTTCCAACCCAGCGTTTCTCATGATGTACTTTGCATAGAAGTTAAATAAGCAGGGTGACAATATACAGCCTTGACATACTCCTTTTCCTATTTGGAACCAGTCTGTTGTTCCATGTCCAGTTCTAACTGTTGCTTCCTGACCTGCATATAGGTTTCTCAAGAGGCAGGTCAGGTGGTCTGCTATTCTCATCTCTTTCAGAATTGTCCACAATTTATTGTGATCCACACAGTGAAAGGCTTTTGCATAGTCAATAAAGCAGAAATAGATGTTTTTCTGGGACTCTCTTGCTTTTTCCATGATTCAGCAGATGTTGGCAACTTGATCTCTGGTTCCTCTGCCTTTTCTAAAACCAGCTTGAACATCTGGAAATTCATGGTTCACATATTGCTGAAGCCTGGCTTGGAAAATTTTGAGCATTATTTTACTAGCATGTGAGATGAGTGCAGTTGTTACTCTTACATCACCCTAATGAAGGAAAGAGTTCTAAAATCAATTAAATACCCTTTGCTTTCTTAGAGAGGCAACTTTCCAAGAAGTAATTATTCACTCATTAGTCTAACTGACCAGTGATGTGTGTGGGTGTGAGTGTGGATATGTATTTTATCACAACAAAACTTTCACTTTCCCAAATTTTTCCTATTCCATTTATATATTCGAAGTAGAAATTCAGTAAGAAATTTTACTAATAGAAACTTAGACTTTACTTGAAAAGAATGAGAGAAATAGGTAGAGGGCTTATTTTGAGAAAAGAAAGAAGCTCTGGAGTCAGAAGTCCTCTGTTTGAGTTCTGTTTCCACCATTTATTATGCCCATGTTTATATACTATTTATTCTGAAATCTCAAAGATGACTGTTCTAGTCCAAATCAATGCTCTTCAAGCAGATGCTCTCTTTTAGAAATGGTGCAGGAATGAGGATTTTAAATAATTTGTATTTAGAGACTATAAAAAATATCTACAATTTTTTGAAGTTTGAAAATAATGCAGCAATGAAAATAAAAGAAAATATACACACTTGTTGCTGCTGCTAAGTCGCTTCAGTCATGTCTGACTCTGTGCAACCCCATAGACGGCAGCCCGCTAGGCTCCCCCGTCCCTGGGATTCTCCAGGCAAGAACACTGGAGTGGGTTGCCATTTCCTTCTCCAAGGCATGAAAGTGAAAATTGAACGTGAAGTCGCTCAGTCGTGTCCAACTTGTAGCGACCCCATGGACTGCAGCCTACCAGGCTCCTCCATCCATGGGATTTTCCAGGCAAGAGTACGGGAGTGGGGTGCCATCACGTTCTCCGATATACCCTTGTACAAGCCATGTAATCCTCTGAGCCTCAGTTATATTACCTACTAAGCAGGGAACTGCAACATACCACTTAAAGGTGTTACAAAGAATAAGACAAAGCCAGGTATATAAAATTATTCTCAAGGAATGAAAGATCAATGAGTATCCATTGTTTTTCCTTTTTTTGCTTAATATAATACATTGGTATATTTAGATGATCTTGTCTTCATTAAGAACTGTTATCACAAAAGCTTACACTAATTAAACTTGGGAAAGTGAGACAAAGCATTTGCATATCTTTCACATTTCCCAGATGGCTCAGCACAGTGCTAAACACATACTAGATGCATAGAAAGGAAAGTGTTCCTGTCCGGGGAACGAACATCTGACTTTGCATTCAAGTCCTGCTACCACTGACCTTGGTCACCTTTAACAAATTACTTACTCTCTTTGCATATGTGTGAAGTGAAGGGGTAAGACTGCATGATCTCTAAGACTTTCAATGAGATTCTCTTATTATCTAATATCTCTTTGCTCATTTATAGATTACTTTCATTCTTTGTTCTAAGAGTTGATGCTGTATTTGTTTTTTTTAATGTACTGATATATCCCTAAAGAAGAAAATCAGATAAGCATACCAACACGTGTTGATTACAAAAACATCCACGCACAAACAATTTAAGTTTTGAACAAAACTGTGTATGAGTTGCTTGGTGGCAATGAGTGGGGATTTTATTTGTGAAATCTTCAGTGGAGCTGAAATTGACAAATAGTTGTAATCTGTTATCCCATAATAGAACACACAATTCTTTATAAGCCTGAGAAAGCAGACATATTTATAGCAGACATAGTTCTTAAATGTTGTAATAAAATTATACAATAAACTGAGAGGAAATATCACACAACAGGTAGCCCAGAGAAGGTCCATAGTAGATTCATATGTCTTCTGCCAGTATTAGAGATACAGTGATTTCCAAACAGTAAAAATTTTTATTTGAAATAATAATAATATCAAATTTCAACAATAAAATTTCCAAGCAGAAGTATAGCTATTCCATAACGAATGGTAAAACTCCTAATTGGCAAGATCTATCTAATTATCAACTCAAAAGCAAATAGATTCCCAAAATGTTGACAAGATAAAATTCAATAAGTCTTTTTAGATTCGATTTTTTTGAAGGACACTAATAGTATTTCCAAATTTAAAATCCAAAATAAATTTAAATTGACTGGAGATAAGAGAAATTTGATGCAAAGTTGGTGAGGTAAGTGACATTTTTCTAGACCTAGTCTATGCAAATCATCATGCTATTTAATTTTACGTACTTCATGTTAAATCAGTATGAACTATGAAGACAGTAATATTGTCTTTGTAGTATATATGAGGAAATCGGTCCCCATAAATCTCGAGTGACTTGTGATAATCATTGATCCAGTGAAAGTGAGCTGGCACAGAAACTCGTATTTAACTTGCTCTAGACTAGAGTTGGGGCTTCTTTTTTCCATTTTAGCTAACTACCTAGAAGTGCCCCATTCAGCCCTCGACAAGAGAAAACTGCCTCCAGCTGTGGCGCCTTCAGATCAGCTGCAGGATTCACCGTGACCGTGTCCTCCCAGGGGCCGTCTTTAGGGCATTTCCGTGGTCCAGTGGTAAAGACTCAGTGATTCAAATGCAGGGAGTACGGGTTCAATATTTGGTTGGAGAAGTAAGATCCAACAGCCAAAGTAAGGGGAGGGTTTTTTTTTTTTTTTTTTTTCCCTCCAGGCTTCCCCATCTGTCTGGCTCAGATTTTCTTAGTGTGACATTCCACCTAAACCTCTTCATATTCCTTTTCTTTCACTTTGCTTGGATGTCAGACTCACTCTGTGGTCTGAATATGCTTTCCATCTACTGTTTCTTCTCCCTTTTATCATTCATAAGCATTTCCACCAATAAATGACTTGTATATCAAATTGCCCTTTGTTCGTAGATTTTTAGAGGACCCAAACTAACATTTCCGGTACAGGATGTTCTGAGAAGAGAGATAGTAAAATGAGATATTCATACTCTGATCCCCTGGAGGAAGGCATGGCACTCCAGTATTCTTGCCTTGAAAATTCCATGAACAGAGGAACCTGGTGGGCTACAGTTCATGGGGCCACAAATAGTCAGACATGACTGAGCACAAACACACACATTTATATATATATAGGGTTCGATCTCTGAGTCAGGAAGAGCCCCTGGAGAAGGAACTGGCACCCCACTCCAGTACTCTTGCCTGGAGAATCCCATGGAGGGAGGAGCCTGGTAGGCTACAGTCCATGGGGTCACAGAGTCGGACACAACTGAGCAACTTCACTTCACTTCAAACACACACACACACACACACACACACACAGCCTTCATATTTTTTTCCATTTTGGTTTATAACAGAATATTGAATATCCATGTGCTGTACAGTAGGGCCTTTTTGTTTACCCATTCTATATATAATAGTTGCATCTGAAAGCATTTTTAAATGTTGGAATTGAGCTTAGCTGTAGTTTGCATAAAAGCCTCAGATGCATGGAGCACCTCATGCACAGGAACCTAATTTCTTTAAATAAAGAAGAAATCAGAATAGAAGCATAAATTACAATGTGACAGGCAGTGCTGTGTCTATAATTAGCCCAGGTATTAAATATCTTTCTTAGGATAAAAACACACAGATTCTTAAGTCATTTAAACTAACCATCTGTTTGCTTAGTACTTATTATAGTTCTCTAGATTTTTATAATTATTGATGTTAGTTTTACCTTTCAGAAGATAATATTACTTTTGACTACAAGGTGGAAAATAACTAATTTAAAGAGCATTTATCTAGTGTGTATTATGTGCAACAAATCTTCTAGGAATAATGTGATTAAAATGAGGTTAATTTTGTCCTAATTTTAAAAGATTTAAACCTTTGTCTCTTAGATGGCAAAATGTTCAAGCTTTAGAATGATGTAAAAAATGGCAAACTTTCCTTGTTGGCTTTGTAAAAACTTGGAAATCTTTTGTTGTTGTTATTAATGATGTAAGGGAATTTCTAAATGGATTTGGGGGAAAAGAGAGGCAAAGAAATAGAGAAGAAAAGCAAGACAAGTGAGACAAGCTTATTGGATGTCTATTATATATTAGGCTTTGAACTATGTGTTTTCACAAATGTTATCGCCTTTAATCCTTCCAGCAGCAGTTTGATATAATTATAATTGCTCCATTTTATAGTTATGGACATGTGGATTTAGCAAGGTTAAGTGATTTGGGCAAAGGCCTGATAATGGCCCAAATGGGATTCAGGTGTTTCAGATATTGAAATCTATTCTTTTTTCATAAACCAAGATAAGCTACATGACTTCTTATAGCACTCTCCAGTCCCAGGATTCTATAACGATGTTTGACTTACCATCACTGGTCTAGAAAAATGATGTACATCATTTAACAGCAGTAAGAACACTGGGTTAATGGTCTTTCTGCTGAGAGTCAGTTAAGACATACAATTTGTCCTGTGCTCTAGCCCTACCAGGCTACCACTCTGCCATGTGGTCGTCCCTCCGAAAGGTCATTTGAATGAATGAGCCCCAGAATGTTGACTTCTCTGTGCTTTTCTGTGAGCTGGTACCCTTTCCTTTTATGTTTATGTTCTTGTGAAGTCCTCTTTTACTTTTCAAAGTTCCACTCAAATATGATCTCTTCAAGGAAGACATTTGAAAATCCCTATGCAGAATAATAGGTTCCTTCTCTTTGGTTTATTTCTGTGGAAGGCAACTCCTTAAACGGTTTCCAATGATCCCTAAGTCCTGATGCTTGCTGTAGGGTAATCTACTCTCCCTGAAATTGAGCTGGACCCAGTGACTTGCTTCAAGTGAATACACCATAACATAAGTGGTAGGATGTCTTTTCTGAGATTAGCATATAAAATTTTTGTGCCTTCCATCTTACTAGTCAACTCTCTTTCTGTGAGATCCCTAACTCTGGGGAAAGCAAACTGCTCATGTTACGAATGGTTCTATGGAAAGAACAACATGAGAAGGAACTGATGTCTTCATTGACCCAAGAGGACCTGAGACCCTCTGTTGTATAGGCCATAAGGCACAAACACATGAGTAAACTTGGAAGTGGTTCCTCCCCAATTAAGTCCTGATACAACTACAGGTCCAGTCAATAACTTGATATCAGGCTTATGAGAGCCCATGAACAAGGGGAGACAGCTAATCTATGCCTGGATTCCTGATTCACAGAAATCATAAGATAATAAATGTTTGCATTTGTGAACCACTACATTTTTGTATAATTTGTTCCATAAAAATAAATAGCCTATATAATCTTTATTTTAGCACTTACCATAATCTGACTCGCCTGATCCTCTTAGAATCACACTTAGGATTTAAAGGATTTGACTTATATGGGCAGATATTCTTTTTGCCACACTTAATACCCAGTATCCAGCACACAGCAAGGAGTTATACCATCCCTACTCTAGAATCACTTGCCTAGAATAGAAAATATCTGTCCATGTCTATTGTGAAGTTATAGTAACCTGTGAAGCCAGCCAACTATGAAGAGTTGTTATTGGATAAGGGAAGGAGGAAGTTGGCAGAAAATAATCAAATGATTCTGCTAGAAAGCCTATCCACTGAGGCAGATTCTACCTTGGTCTCAGGGGTAAGAAATCCATGAAATTTTCATCTACTTACATGTTTGGGCCTTTATACATTGTTCAATCCATAGTAGGTACTCACTAAATAATCACTGAGTGAACCAATAAATGGACAAGTGATGGTATGACACAGCCTGGATTCAGTCTCAGATGCTGAAATTGATATAAACATACTATCTGAAGCCAAGTTTTTCATCTGTAATACAACAGGATTAAGTCAGAAGAAATCTAGTATCCTATCTAGAAATTTCTGGGAGTCTTTGGTTCCATACATTCTACAGACTTACAAAACTAGTTACTAAAACAGATGGCAAATTTTTTCCTGAGCTCATTTGTTACCTCTTAAGGACAAAATAACCAAATTTAGAGTGTCCCCTTTAGTATATGTGTATGTGTGATGTGGATGTGTTTTTTTTTTAATTTTTTTGTTATTATGTATATATTTATATATACTGTATATTTTTTCTTGGCCATATCATCCAGTTTTATTGACAATAAAATGAGAATAACACTTTATGTTGTTCTACATAGATATTGGATAACTGACTGATAAAACAGACATTAAAGTTTCTAGAAGAATGCCTGGCGCAAAGAATGAATACAACAACCCTTCTATTGATGGCTTAATGAAAATGGACATCTATCTTTTATTCTATATGTGCTAATGGGACTCTAAAAATCAAGCATTCATAATATTTTGTGAAAAAATCAAAAGTAGAATATAGTTGAATACTAAGTATTCATTAATGTTGAGAAATATTGAAAGATAAGAAGTGTTTACTGAGTAAAAATAAATCAGATTAGTTACAACTGAGTTGTTCAATATGATAATATTATATACAATGTATGTATATAAATAATACACTATATTTATACTTATGTGTGCATGCAGGCTAAGTCACTTTAGGCATGTCCAACTCTTCGTGACCCTATGGACTGTAGCCTACGAGGCTCCTCTATCCATAAGGTTTTTCAGGCAAGAATAGTGGATTGCCATGCCCTCCTCCAGGGGATCTTCCCAACCCAGGGACTGAACCTGAGTCTCTTATGTCTCATGACTGGTGGGAGGTTCTTTAGTACTAATGCCACCTGGAAAGCCCACATTTATACTTATACATAATATATACATAAAAATATGAACATATTGTATATGTGAATCTATGTACATAAATATACACATGTATATATGTATACATACACTATAAATACATATGTTCACACATATTCATACATGTATAATTATTCTAGGACAGCATGCACCAGAATAGTACAATGTCTGAAGGTTGTAATTATACGTGAATCATTTTTTCTATGCGTTTTGTAGTTGTCAAATTTTTGGAATGAATACATAGCACTACTATACTGGGACAAATCAGTACTTGCAAATTAAGACTAGATGAGACCAGCTTCAGACTGGCAGTGAATTTAAAGTTTTGTGGATGGAAGACATCACCATGCCCCTCTCAAAGCCAGTCTGACATGAAAGACTTTTACCATGCTGGTGGGCGGCCCAAGGACTGCCAGGGAGAGGGATGCAGATCCTGCTGCTTATCACTCAGGACACCCTAACAGGCTGCTTGTCTTTTTAGACCATGTAATGAGCTGTTACCGGAGAAGGCAATGGCACCCCACTCCAGTAGTCTTGCCTGGAAAATCCCATGGACGGAGGAGCCTGGTACGCTGCAGTCCATGGGGTCGCTAAGAGTCGGATAGGACTGAGCATCTTCCCTTTCACTTTTCACTTTCACGCATTGGAGAAGGAAATGGCAACCCACTCCAGTGTCCTTGCCTGGAGAATCCCAGGGACGGGGGAGCCTCGTGGACTGCCGTCTATGGGGTCACACAGAGTTGGACACGACTGAAGCAACTTAGCAGCAGCAGCAATGAGCCGTTACGTGTCGCTCCACATTAAAGGATTCTTCTCCCATATCTCTATAACTGTAATGCTATCAAGAGGTAAGGAGTGAATAACCTCCCCAACAAGGGAAATTCTGGGGAAATTCAACACTCATTCTGGATACAAAGGAGCCTCTAATTCAATCACAGTGGCTTAGTATATGTTATGTGTTTATTGTCTTCCCCATCTTAGCTCTTTGGAATTTGATCATTTTTCATTACATTTGAGCCATAAAGACACATTTTATTTCTCTTATCTTCTATAATCTCAAATATTTAAAAGGATTCCTTGATGCATAAATGGCCATGGTGAATCCTGAATATATCAGGAAAGGGTAGCATGCAATCAAATCTCTAATTTATTAAATAAGAGAACAAAGGAAGTAATAAGTAAATAAGGAATAAATTTAGCATATTTTAAAATAGGCAAGAAAGATCTTTGAATATACTACCATATAATGTTCTATAAAATTTTATTTGATGCCCTTTTCACTGATGGAAAACTATATATGTTGTAACTATTATTATAAATCTGATGTCTAGTATGTAAATTGTCTCTACTGTTCCCTATTTTATACCTAAAAAGCCTCATGAATATATAAGTAGATTGGAACAAAATTGTATTAATGGTAGTAACATAGGGTATTTAAATATGACTTCTATAAACACTATACACAGGACCTGTTCTGGATTTTTAGGACTGAACTTCCTTCTATGGACATAGTCATTCATTTAATGGATATTCTGGGAAAGAAAACCATGGGCAGATTACTATTCCTAACCCGGGAGACCCCTCAGTGAATAAGATAAAACCCACCAACATAGAGTTCACATTCTGATAAGACAAAACAGGCAGTAATCAGTTCAAAAGTATTACATGAGCTAGTGATGGATGCTTTGTAGAAATAAAATAGGCAATCTAGATTAAAAGGACTCAACAGTGGCCAGAACATTAGCTAGATTGGTTGGAGAATGTCACTTTGTGAAGATGTGAAGCTGAGACTTTGTATTATGTGGAGGAACTAGTGATGCTAAGATGTCAGACAAGGTATCCCAGCAGATACACCAGCATGTACAACAATTCTATATAGGAAATGGCTTTGGGGTATCTGAAGGGTTGAAAGAAGGCTCTTATAGTAGAACTTAATGGAGAGGTAATAAGTTGCAGATGATGAGGACATGGGAGAGGCACAGGGGTCACGGGCAGGACTCTATATAGATGACTTTAGAGGCCACAATAAGATGCTTATATGTTGTCTTTAGAGCAGGAGGGATTCATCAGAAAGAGTGTCAAAGAAAAGAATATGAGGTCTTAGGCTTTAGGAAGATCATCCCAACTGTTATGCAGAAAAGAAAAAAGACTATAAGAAGATGAGAATGGAAATAAGGCATCCAGTTAGGAAACTGTTATGCTTTAATTACAAAATGTTTGTACTACATTGAATTACATATGTTTGAATTACAAGGGTAAAAACTAAAATGCATACTGATGTTCATTGCCCACAAATGTTAACATGTTTTCTTTAGTAGTTATACTTTCTTTGTTCATATTTTGACTTTCACTGTTGACAAATAGTACTTATAGAGAATGTTCATACATCCTCCTAGAAGAGAATTCCCCAGATGAATAGGACTGTAAAAAGTAAAGCCCTTAATTCCCACCAGCATACAACTGAACAAGTTGAGAATAGATAAGTCAGCTAACTTAGTCAAGGGCACTTTTGAGAATCAGTTACAATGAGAGATATGATGAACACAGGGCTCCTGATGCCCAGCCTAATGATCTCTCTAAATACTGTCCTGTTTTATCTATAATTAGAAGTGGCTCAGAGGCTGTTTCTAAATAAAACAATATCTGGTCCTAACCTTTCCATTTTGCTATATTTCCATCTGTTCTTCTTGACAATTATAGATCTTGAAATCTTTCCTATGGCTTAGAACATCTTCCCAGGATGCAGGCTTCAGGTTTCTTTGGCAACATTTTGTCCTGATGAGTGAGAGCTGGACAAATTCAGAAGCCCCATTTTAAGAATAAAAGGGGAGTCTCACAGGTTTCCAAATCACTTGGCAAACAGAACCTTTCTCTTCAGCAATGGTACATCTGTGCTCTTTGGATAGACGAATTTTTCCTGGATACAACTTACTACTTCATCAAAAAGTGGGCTTTCCTTAAATTCCACTCCCTGGAACCATAGCTCCCTCGTAAAGAAACCTCTCCACACCATCTCCTTGTTCCTCTTTTAATCTAGACCATTTCACAGCCCCCTTCTCAACAAAGGGCTTTCTACATTATAGGAAGTAGCAACCTGATTTAGCACAAGGCAGGCTGAAGCAACAGCAGTGAAGTTCCTATAGGAGATATAAATGTTTTTCCAAAGGTCTTAAATGAATTGTGCCAGAATTAATCCACCTAAGACAGGTGAAAGAAAGAGATAAAGGGTAACAGTGGATGATAAGACAACATGTCAGCAAGCATCACAGGGGTTTAAGGAAGAGTTTTGCTATTTCCCAGAAGATGGAAAGGGCTCATACATGAGTATATGTGTTTAGAAATCCAGGAAGATGGCTGGACCAGCCATCTCCATAGAAAGTGAGTGGAATTCAATTATATGCTAGAGTTAAGTGCTTAATACAACATCTTTGAAGGAGACTGAAAAGGGAATGAGAGATGGAGGTTATAATATGAGAACTCATTTATCATCACAGAAGGTAGAGTCTTCTTGGTTTCTGGCTATATAATTTGGAATGTCAATCTAAAATGTCAATACACAGTCCGTTCCATACAGTCAAGATTGGTCTTAGAACCGGGAACAGAATGGTTGAGATAGAGATGAGGCAGAGCAATAAAATCTGAGAGGCCTTATCATTACTATAAGAACTGATCAGCTTTCAAAAACACACTCTAGTTGAGAATAAGATGCTGTTATAAAAGCATTTGTACATGCAACCAATGAGGTGACTACTGAAAATGAAATGGTTATAAATCATTTTGCAAATGGATAAAAGCCTTAATTTTAGCCTATCCACATTCATTTGGTCTTCTACAAAAACATGTTCACTAAAATCCAGTCTGCAAATAGAGAATATTTATTAGATATTATTTTTTTTGTTAGATTAGTTAAGGTAAAATGGTCTCAAAGATGACTATTGGAGCCTTAAGCCTTGGAATGGAGGATTCAGAAAACTAGCAGTCTACTAACATTTAGCCTGGGCTTAGTAAGTCATATAATTATATCCAGGTTTTATTTATTCATGTTTAAGATATTAAAGAGAATGATAAGATTTCAAGAGTTCTTCATGCTTTCTATGTTTTATATAATTATGGACCTCAGTTCAGTTCAGTCACTCAGTTATGTTCAACTCTTTGCCACCGCATGGACCACAGCACGCCAGGCCTCCCTGTCTGTCACCAACTCCCAGAGTTTACTCAAACTCATGAACATTGAGTCGGAGATGCCATCCAACTATCTCATCCACTGTCATCCCCTTCTTTTCCCACCTTCAATCTTTCCCAGCATTAGGGTCTTTTCAAATGGGTCAGTTCTTTGCATCAGGTGGCCAAAGTATTGAAGTTTCAGCTTCAGCATCAGTCCTTCCAATCAACACTCAAGACTGATGTCTTTAGGATGGACAGGTTGGATCTCCTACAGTCCAAGGGACTCTCAAGAGTCTTCTCCAACAACACAGTTCAAAAACATCAATTCTTCGGCACTCAGCTTTCTTCACAGTCCAACTCTCACATCCATACATGACTACTGGAAAAACCATAGCTTTGACTAGATGGACCTTTGTTGGCAAAGTAATATCTCTGCTTTATAACATCCTGTGTAGATTGGTCACAGCTTTTCTTCCAAGGAGTAAGTGTCTTTTAATTTCATGGCTGCAGTCACCATCTACAGTGATTTTGGAGCCCCCCAAAATAAAGTCTGCAATTGTTTCCACAGTTTCTCCATCTATTTCCCATGAAGTGATAGGACCGGATGCCATGATCTTCATTTTATGAATGTTGAGCCTTAAGTCTACTTTTTTGCTCTCCTCTTTCACTTTCATCGAGAGGCTCTTTTACCGGGGTCCAGCCCCGGCAGATCCAGGGAATTCGAAGGTGGGGACAGCGTCGGCGTCTTTGGAAATAACTTATTTAGTTACAGATAGAGAGGAATTAGGAGATTGGCAGAGAAAAAGAGGCCGAATAACTTGGTTCACATGGGATACCAATCACCACCTACGTGGGCCGCAGGCGTCTTCCCGTTCTCCCGAAGGAGAGGAGGCACTGAGGCCTCCCTGGTCCGATCTTAGAAGCCCAGGCAAAATTAATAGGCTTGGTGGGTACCCGTGTACCAGATGGGAATTTGGCCAGAAAATAGTAAGAGAGAGAAAGGGGCTGAATAACTTGATTCATGTGAGATACCAATAAAATTCCAAGACAAGGAATTTGCACCATCTACGTTGGGCCGCCGGTGCCACTTGCATATCGGAAGTTGCCCCTCCTTGGGCTCCTTCTCGCGTGGACTTGAAAACCGGGGCAAATAAGTAGACTTGGAGGGCACTCACGCTCCAGATGGGAATTCAGCCAGAAAAATGGGGAGCAGAAAAGGACGACATGAGGGAATCAGTCTTTCCGGAAACTGATCCGATTTCTTTATTTTGGGGTTTGCTTATATACCTTTTGTTACACATAGGGATGAATACAGAGTCACATGGGGGTCAGCAGTCCTGACCTTTATCAAAATCAGGTGCTTTACATAAATGAATAAAAAGAGGGTCTTAGGGATATTACATCATCTTCTGGCCATGAGTGAGACCTGCTGACATTCTATGATCCTTTCTTTCTGATAACCAAAAACCTTATTTCTTCCAAGGGTGTTTTTTTCTTAAACCAGGCACCACCCTCCAGATAAAGTTGCATTCCTATAAGGTGAGGGTATAGTGAGTTACAATCAAGAAAGGAATTTATTTAACCCAAGGTTAACATGATTAATCTTAAAGGTTAATACTTATTTTTCCTATATGTTTAAAAGTTAATATTTATTTCTCCTATATGTTAGTTATATTCACTATAAGGGCAGGGAACATGGAAATCTAGCAGCAAACATAAGCCCAACAAATGAAAATCCTTTCACCAATGCTCCCCTTAAGATCTATCTAGTCTTAAGATAGTGATAAGGTTACATTTTTACATGGCAAGGACACAGGGATTTATAATAAAGTACAGTGATCTATTACAAAAGAGAAAATCCATTAACTCAAAAAGTCTAGTATTGCTAACATCTAAAACTACTATAATTCCTTTTCTATATTTCAAATACATTGATTAATATATTCCTAGGTGCCTAAGGATATGGAGGCCTGGTAGCAATCATTGACTCAATGAGAAGAAAAGGCCCTATTCTAATTAAGACTCTCAAAATACTCCAAAACTCTCTGTGCTGTTTGTGGTTAAGAGGTAGTAAACAATCAGATGGCAGGAGTATGGATAATCCTGTCACACAAGCTAGTCTGTCAGTAGAGAGGTTTGACCTGAGACATCCTTGTCCCACCCAGAGCAGGGAATTAGCAGCAATCATTGACACAACAAATGAAAAACCCTTCACCGATATAATTCCTAACCAACCCATTATACTGATAATTTCTAACTCCCAAAAGAATTTGCCTTTAGTAAGTCTAAAACATCTCTGCCTCTTAGATTGGGAGGCTGTAAACAATTACATGTGGCCGGATGAACCTATACAGGTGGGCTAGATAACCTTCAGAGGAGTTCATAAGCTGAAACACTCTTGTCACACCCAGGAATTTTAATTGCCTTGGAGCTGCCCGTTTACTCCTCCGAGAGAAAAGGTTACGGGGGAGAGCCCCCCGTAAAGTCAGAGGCATAGGTGAGAGCATAAAACAGACTCTGGTTTTGGGGTTAGATGCTCGGGAACAGGGGGTTTCCTGAGGCTTGATCACGCCTTTGCGTATGCCAAGCCTCCTTCCTCATGACCTTTGCCATGGGCGGAGCTCCTCACGCTGGTTCCGGCACTCTTTAGTTCTTCTTCACTTTCTGCCATAAGTGAAAGTGAAAGTGAAGTCACTCAGTCGTGTCCGACTCTTTGCGACCCCGTGGACTGTAGCCACCAGGCTGTTCTGTCCATGGGATTCTCCAGGCAAGAATATTGGAGTGAGTTGCCATTTCCTTCTCCAAGGGATCTTCCCGACCCAGGGATCGAACCAGGGTCTCCCACACTGCAGGCAGACGCTTTAACCTCTGAGCCACCAGGGAAGCCATGAGGGTGGTGGCATTTGCATATCTGAGGTTACGGATATTTCTCCCGGCGATCTTGATTCCAGCTTGTGCTTCTTCCAGCCCAGCGTTTCTCATGATGTTCTCCGCATACAAGTGAAATAAGCAGGGTGACAATATACAGCCTTGACGTACTCTGAAATAAGCAGGGTGACAATATACAGCCTTGACGTACTCCTTTCCCTATTTGGAACCAGTCTATTGTTCCATGTCCAGTTCTAACTGTTGCTTCCTGACCTGCATACAGATTTCTCAAGAGGCAGGTCAGGTGGTCTGGTATTTCCAGCTCTTTAAGAATTTTCCAGAGTTTTTTGTGGTCCATGTAGTCAAAGGCATTTTCATAGTCAATAAAGCAGAAGTAGATGTTTTTCTGGAACAATTATGGACCTACAAAGACAAAATCCTAGAACTTGAGGATTTTCTTTAATGTTCTCTCTCTTTTAAAAAATGCTTTAGCCTTATCTGTTCCACCATCACTGCCCCTCTAACCATAGAATGGTAATTACTATTCTCCAAATCTTCTAGAAATACCCATTTCTTCTTTCAGACTCAGCTCCAGCATTGACTCCACAGGAAAACATTTTCAGGCATTTGTTCCACTCATGATTGAATTAAATGCTCCTCTTCTGATCTCCTCACAAATCCTAAGGCATCCAGATTATAGCAAATACAGTAAATAATTGCTTTTGCTGTCCATTTACCTGGCATACTAGGAGGACCTCACCTAGGTCTTGGATGAATAAACTAATGGTTTGACAGAGGACAAACTGCTGTACACTAGTTCTGTTACTTGGGCAAAAGAGACACACTTGAAGCCTCAGTTTTCTCCTTTGTATAATGGAACCACAGTGTCATCGGGGTGTTGCAAGAGCTAACGATGACAATGAACAGAAGCCATTTGGTACAAACTTGGTACATTATAAATGCTCAGTGACAAGTGGCTGCTACTGATGGTTAGCTTTTCTAATGATTCTATCTGAATTTATGAGATTAGAATTTTGTGTTAATGTGTTTCAGTAAGTTACTGACACAGCAATCTAATGGCCAAAAATTGAGAGTAACTAAGTGCGAGAAACTACATGTGTGATATAAACATAAAATATCATTTTTGCACTTGAACTGTTTTGGGGAAAAAAAATCACTCCCTCCAAAGAAGGAAGTCAAATTCAACTGATTCCACTGTATTCATCTCAAATGACAGTTCCCTCCATCCTTATCTATCCAAGAGGAGACTTTTTATTTACGTTCAATCAAGGGGATACCCAGACAGCAGATCAAATCTCTCTCTGATGGCAGTTGTTGAGAACTATTGGTGAGTCAGAGTAATGAAGTCCAGGGTTTAAAAGAGTACAAAATGGACCCTAAAACCTTGACATAAAAAACAGGCATAGCAGCCACTCATGTGTCATAAGTTTATTTGATTATTGTCTTGCTCAGAGAGCCTATGTTTCTGGATCCATCTGGAAGTGATAGTAGGAAGCTGTCTGACCTGAGGGAACACAGTGGTCAGGCCCTTCTCTGAGCAGCAGAGCCAGGACACAGGAGCACAAATGCAGACCCAAACACCGTAGGAATAATTATCTGAAAATGGTAAATCAAGCCAACCAACTGTGAAATAAAAAGTAGCCTCCCATCTTGACAAATGCCCCTTTCAACTTCTTGCAGAAGGCTAAGTTTAAATGCAGTCTTCTTAGAAGGCTTGGAAAATCAGGGCAGGAACTTGGGAAAAGCGCAGGGGCTGGGGGAAGAGCTGGGTCCAGATGCTGGCTTCACCCTCCCCTTTTTCTCCACCCTGATCTCCTTCCTAGGCTGCTAGGAAATGTGTGCACAGATATTCAGATGCCCAGCTCACTTATTCAAGTGCCTTCCACATCTCTTCCCCAGGCATCTGCAAACAGCTGCCCTTGGCCACACTTACAGGGAGGTGTATATATAGTGATGGAGGCCTATGCTTGCCTCAGAAGCAAGCATGTCATCCCCAGGGTTGCTTGGTACCTGGAGCACTGGCTAGAAGGGAAGTCTGATCACTGCATGGGCATATCCTATTGGCTGCAAGGCTTCTCACATCATGGGCTGGGTCCTGGTCAAAGGAGGACCAGAGCCATCTCCCCTAAAGGATAAGCCCAAGGTAAAAGCCCCTCTTGTCCATATTTCAGGGTAATACAGTCAGCAATTTTCAGCACAGGATATGAAAGAAAGAAAGCAAACACCATACGGCATTAAAAAATGTCAAGTTTCTAGCTTACAGAGCATTGTGAATAAGAGAGAAAGAGAAAAAAAAAAAAAAACGAAATAAATAATTTTCATAGGATGACCACCTATCCAGCTTTTCCTGGGACTGAGGGATTTCCTGGGAACTGAAACTTTGACTACTCAAACTAGTAAAGTCCCCAGCTCACCAGGATGCCTCCATCACTTTGCCATTACAATGGCAGGCCTCTAAAATCATCTTACTAGGAAACATTTTAGACAGTGGGAAAACCATGTGAAGTCTAAAGCTTGCTATTAATTAGCTGTGGGAATTGAAGCCTCTGGATGTGGGTTTCTTCCACTAAAAAAAAAAAAAGGATTTGGTTCCCTGAAAGACTTAAAGTTGAATATTCCATAAATGTGTTGACAGGACAGTTCTGATTTGGAAGCCAGAATTTTTCCCATTGCTGGCACACAATAGCAGTCATCAGAATGACATATTTCAAGGAATAAGCAAAATATTCGTAAGCTATACCACACTCACAAAGAGCAGCTGGAAAAACCTCCCCACAGCAGTAGGTTGGATAATGTAGATGGACAGATTGCAAATGTGGCTGCATTTCTCCTGATCAAATTTAATGAGTGCATTTTTCTGCTTATAGAATTATATCATGGTAAATCACATACAAAATACTTAACATGGAAGACAAATCACAGCTTCCCTGGCCACTTTCTCCTCTTATTTTCTTTTCTCCCATTTTACTTTTATTTTCCTGCTTCTGAAGGGTAAAGCAGAAATCTGACCCTGGAAAGGTATCTGTTGCTTTAATTCCATAAAGGAAAAAAAATGTTAAGTCGAGCCAAGGTCTTTAACAGAGGGATAATGGAGGATAAAATGCCTAAATGGATTAGCAACTGCTCTCCTGGGCTGAGGCTTATTAACCCATAAAGTTTGAGCTTGAGGACAGCAGGTTTCAATACCTTACATTTTATTTCCGAATCATGGAACCAAGCTGATGGATGTGCGCACCATTTGACATTTGAAATCAGGATCTTCAGTCATTGTCTCACTCTTATGACTGCACTCAGACCAGTTCTTTGTTCTAATCTTTGGTCTGGACCCTTGGCCTTGAATATTGCACTTTCTTTGGTATGGAGTTTGTGTCCCTTAATGACTACACAGGTTTTCAAGGGTGCTTAGGGGCACTTTTGATCACAGAAAAGGATATCATATATCTTGCTCACATCCTCTGAAGCTGCCAAAGGGCACTTTAATGACAGTTCAACTTTCTAAAGAAGTAAGGTGCAAGGAACTTTAAACTATAATGATTCTACACGACCACCGGTACTTCCCCTGACCTATCCCTTCCCCTACTTTGATAGATTTCTTGTCCCCTTTATGGTCTTCTTAACCTTAGTCAGGAAATAATCACATTGCATAATTCTTTGTTCCTCTGTTAAACTTCTTTGTTCGAGAGTGACACAATTTCCTGGAGTGGAAGTCATATCTCTGTGGATTTTTCACCCAGTTCCATATTTGATACTCAGGTGGCTCAGTGGAATAAATTAAAAAAAAAAAATCCGCCTGTAAATGCAGGAGATGCCAGTTTGATACCTGAGTTGGGAAGATCCCCTGGAGAAGGAAATGGCAACCCACTCTAGTATTCTTGTCTGGGAAATCTCATGGACAGAGGAGCCGGGCAGGCTACAGTCCATGGGGTTGCAAAAGAGTCAGACACGACTTACCAACCAAACAACAACAAGGTGCTCGTTAAATGTTTCTGAAATTAATAAATGAGTGAATAAGAAAACAACTCTAATTGAGTCCTTGAGACTGTCATCAAGGTAAATTACTTCCTTTTTTTGCAGTTTGGAAACTTTTCCACAAATGACCTTTAATGCCAAGTTCTATAATATAAACATGAGTCAATTTAGTTTTTTATCCTTAAAACAGTAAGATATGACAGAACATCAGAGACAAATGAAAACTGAGTGAGGATCTGTCACAGTGTGGCCTGGAGCATACACTTCTGACACCAAAAATAAGACACTTTTCAAATAAGGTCACTTCAAAGCTAACATTCCCAACCTAAGCTAAGAAAGCCAACTCCTACTTGGCTTGAAGGAAAAGAAAGGCTGTGGAAAACCCACACTGTCTGGTCACTGTCCTACAAGAACCTCTGTCCTGCTCCACAAGGGCACAGGGCAGGTGGAGGGGAAACGCTCTGTTAGACTGCTCATGTAGGCTAAACTCCAAACAGACCATTTGGAAAGGGAGACGGTCACTATTAGTAACTATGTCAAGTAAAGCAGGGCTTTCCTGGGGAAAGTTGGACACACAGTTACCCTGTAATCTGCCACAGCTCCTGTTTTATAACAATAGTTTGGTGCTAGTACAGGATGAGGAATGGAGAAAGAGAGGTAATTTTGCCCCCTAGTGACATTTTAGAGACATTTTTGGTCATTTATAGCTGGGTTAGAGGTGCTACTGACATCAAACCAGTACAAACCAGAGATGTTGCTAAACATCCTATAACGCACAGCACAGAGCCGCGGGGGGTGGGGGGGGGGAGAAA